>NC_060163.1:18944802-19008765 GCF_021292245.1 Micropterus dolomieu
TTTTCTCTCCAAGTTGCTTTCCGATTCTCTTGTAGCCCATCCCAGCCTTGTGCAGATCAACAATCTTGTCCCTGACGTTCGTAGAAAGCTCTTTGGTCTTGCCCATGGTGGTGATGTTGGATGCTGGTTGTTTGGGTGTTGACAGGTGTCTTTTATACAGGTAACGAGGTGAGGCAGGTGTATTTGATGTAGATAATTGGTTGGGATTGGGGCTGTGTCTTAAAGAAAGACTAACTGGCTTGTAGGAGCCAGAATACTTGCTGTTTGTCCAGGGGGTCATATACTTGTTTTTCCTCATCAGATTGTTATCAATTTTTATAAATTCATATGATGTGATTTTCTGGAATTTTCTTTGGGATTCTGTCTTTCACTGTTAGAATGTACATATGATTAAAATTGTAGATTGTTGCATTCTTTGTAAGTGGGCAAACCTGCAAAATCAGCAAGGGGTCAAATACTTATTTCCCCCACTGTAAAGCATATACGCCAGACAAATTTTCAAGGGCAGCTAAAATGGTTTCACGCGGTCTGAGCAGTTTTCAAAGCTAGCTAGCACCAAAGTCAGACAGGAAATGATTGGTGCGCCCAGTCAATCATTTACAATGAAAGTTGAGCAGCAATCAGACAAGTGGAGCAACAAGCAGGAGCAATCATGTGAAACTGTCACGGTCGTGCTTCTCTCACACGCACTCCGCCCGCAACCGGAATTTAATAGACACTCATTGGCTTTGGCTTTTGATTCGGTCTTATCAGTCATGCAAAGCAAAAGACGATGCTACTGACAGAGTTTTAGTTTCAGTATTTTTATTAAAATATATGTACTGTGTAAATAACAGTTTACAGTTAGCCTACTGTGCATGTCTATGTATTTACTTTGCGACGACTCACAGTCTGTTCACAGTCTCTGTACTCCCGTGTTGCTCTCAATAACAGTTCCACTTTGTTGTCGGTCAATGCAAAACAAATACCTGGTGTGGTTCTTCGTCTGTATTACTTTCTTCTTTCTACAAATGTTCTGCAACTGCTGAGTAGACCATCTGCTTCATGTTTACACCGGCTCTCGCATGCCCAGTGTACCTGAACGGCCACTAGATGTGTGTTTTCAGCTAAAACGCTGCTGTGGATGGAGAAGATAGTATTCGTTATAAAACTGTTTGAAAACCGTAGTGTGGATGTAGCCTGACATTACCCCACTCCTCTCTCTACTCCTCTCATGTCAACCCTCCCGTTTTCCATTTTTCCGTTCTCACTCGGTATCCTCCTGTTTAAATGTTTCCCTGTAAATCTCCCATATCTTTAACATTTATAAAATCAAATAAAAACCTGCTGATCGTATTTAAAGTGTTTACTACTCTCTCCTCTGGTAAAGCTGGTGGCAATAGACCTATGTAAAAGATGTAGACTGTGCTTCTTGCACAAGGATGAAATAAAAAACATCCCACTGAAATGATATAAGGCCTATAGCCTGTAAACCATATGAAATTATAATGAATATAGTAAGTATAAGTAATAATAACAATATAATAACAGTATAATATGGAATTAACATTGTACTTTTATTTATTTACATGTCCCGTATTTTTAAATCTCTTTGATAACAGTTATGACTCCTCTCTGTAGCCCACTCTCCCTCTCTCTGCTCCTCTCTCTACCCCCTAAAGCCCACAGAACCTGCCTGAGCTTTCCAGAACAAAAAGCCGCTATTTCGGAGTTTATCATCGACTCAGGATGCCTGTGCTCCTTTATCTCCTAAATATTTTGGCTACAGCCTTTTTTGTTGCAGTTTTTATAGTTGAAGTAAATTTATAAAGATGCTGTTTGCTTGTGTTTGTAGTTTATTCCATAGGAAAGCTATATTTGTTAAGCTATAAGATGTTCACAGTAACCAGGCAAAGCCTGCTACCGTTTAAGTCTCTAAGACAATGGAGTTTGTTGCCCATGTTTCCTGGCAATAAAATAAACATTTGTCATTTCATGATACTTTATCATCTGTTAATTTTAATACTTCATACATTGTTTTTAGGACTAATTAAATAAATATACAGTATACTGTATAATACTACATGATGAATAACAGGCTTCAAATAGACCCAGTATTTGGTGATCGGTATCGGCTGATACTGCTTTCAGCAATCGTGAGATCAGTGATCGGCCCCAAAAATACTCTATTTAGTACGATTCTGAACAAATTTTCTGAAGTAAGCAAATCATCATCAGTATGAATCAAACTGATTATTCTAGGTTTCGTTACGTATGTAATCTATGGAAAATAATGTACTAAGTCATGTTTTTCATGGTTTGTTTTAATATTAAATTTTAGTGTAAATGCAGTAAAATGATTTTAGTCCTGCTAAAAATAAAATTCAGAAGAAACATTGAAAGCCTGTGTTTATTTTAGGCATTGTCTAATTCATCTCCAAAAACCCATACATGTGTAGTAGTAGTTCTTATTGATTTACAGAGGAATAACAAGCTTGAAGCCACCTCACAGCCCAAGTGGCCAGTAACTGCTAATGTGAGAACAGTGCTGTTTTTTGGCTGGCATGCCACCTCAGGACTCGAGCTTTAAATCAATGATGGTGCTGTCCATTTGTATCCACTCTGTTCCAAATCACTCTCCATCTTTCAGCTGAAATCCCCGCCGAGATGCGCTGTTATGCAAGAGGTTACATTTGGGGATTAGCACGTCATTTTCAAGGGTAGACATCAAGAATCCAATGGCGTTTATAGGTCACAATGCAGTTGTTATGTTTTAAATGCAACAAAAGGATGCACACTCATATGTATCACACTTTCTGTATATTTTATTGTATTTAGCTTCAGATAGATTCCTGGACCCTAGGGCTGCAACTAATGATTATTTTCATTATCGATTAATCTGCCGATTATTTTTTCAATTAATAATTTAGTATAAAAACCCCTAATAATGGCCATCACAACTTCCCAGAGTCTTGTTTTGTTCATCCCAACCAAAAGATTTTCAGTTTACAATATGACAAAGGCAGGTAGCAAATCCTCTTGTTTGAGAGGTGGGACCAGAGAACGTTTGGCATTTTCTCACTGTTATTGCTCGAAAACTTTATTTATTATTATACAAATAGTTGCATAGTAGTTGATTATTTTTCTTTCAATCAATTAATTGACTGATCATTTCACATCCACTTAAACAAATTTATTTTCAGGATAAAACCCCTTGAGATATACCATCTCGTTTACGAGGGGGTCCTGACAAAAGACATACAATAACATAAGACACAAAACAATATGCATGAAATAACAGACATAGTTACACTTATAATTTGACTCAATATAAAAATACAAAAACTTGACATTAATTAACATTAAAAAAATTCAAAGCTGATGCAATAATAATGGTAAAAATTACTATATTTGTAAGGCATCTTTTCAACGACACATAAATGCATATATATGTATATACGCATAAATACATACATGTATATATATATATCTGTATATTCTCTTATATATAACAAATAAGAGATTATTTGGAATTGCATGCTGGTTTTTCTTTTGACAGTTTTTCGATCAGTCATTGATATTTTTAAGGGACCTTCAGCATAACAAATGCCTAAACACCAACAAAACATCTTTTCTGTAAATTTGTGTAATTTCTTAATGCAATGTAGTTTTTCTTCACCTGCAGGTTTTTACCAATGGTGTACTCATCTGATTAACATCGGTAATTTTAGAGGTTCCATATGATCCGACTGAGATCTTTGCTGCTGTTTCTACATGAGATGTATGCAGTGTGTGTTTCTTTATGCCTCATGTGCAGCGATGGACATGTATGTGTGTGTTGCTGCCTGCATGTGTGTCTGATTGTTGCATAAGAGGATCTGCTGCTGTCCCAGAGCTTAACTAAGGATTTAAACCTCTCTTTCTCACTCTCTCTTGCACTGTCTCTTCCTGTGTTGTCTGTCTTTCTAGCGCTCTCTGTGCACGTTCTCTAATCTCTGTAACTGCGTGTATAGTGTAGGGGGATGATGTCATTATTGAATAAGTCAGTGCGTATGCAGATCGTATGTTTGCTTATCTAGACTCATTTGAGCAGGAACATTTCTTTCTGTTCTATGTGAATATGAAGTTCCCATAAATAACTAGCTCAATTTTAATGACACCTGCTCACACACACAGAGCCCATTATAACTTGTAATTGAAGCTGTAATTACAGTATAGTGATTAAGAAAACTAAATAACCTCTATGGGAAATTATAGTAGTAAGATGCAGTGCAGTAATGCACTTGCCTCACAAAAGTCAGAACTAACTTAGGCCTTGTAGATCTGGATAGGTTTGGATGAGACTCCACGAGCAGAACAAGAATATTTTGTCAAAGAAGCTGATATTACTGTTGATGAAGGATTTGAATGAACATGCCAATAGAATATTTTATATATTTAGTATATGTAGTGTGCAGCCTTAAACGTTTATTGCTACTGTGGTTAATAATAAAAAAATAGGATAATAATATAATATACAGCAAGTTAATGTTACACCATATTAATCTCTGTATGAAAATGATCTTCTCCTGCCCACACTGGGTGGTCAATGTTCTCTACCCGGGAGCAGCAATTAACTTACCTGTTACCTAATTGCAACATACACTAGATACGTGGATGAATACATTATTGCTCACCTGTGGCTTCATCAGTTATATTGACTTAATCCTATTCCACTTTTAAAATTGGACATCTGGAAGCCGTAAAGGTCAGTGCTTTTACTTAAGTTAATGCCTTCAACCTCAGTTTGTCCTTTTTGGTGTCACAGGGCCAATGTGTTTTTTTATTTTCCAAACGATTGAAATGGTATGGCTGCAACTACGATAATTTTATTTATTGATTCATCTGCCAGTTATTTTCTCTATTAGTCGATTAATTGTTTGGTCTATAAAACATCAGAAAACAGTTAAAAATGCACATGTACAGGTCAGTGAAAAATTGTCTATAGGTCAGGGTCATCAAATGTCTTGATTTCTCAAACCCAAAGTCCAAAATTTGTTATTTTACTACTAACGGAAGAAGATGACAAACAACCAATTTTCAAATTTGGAAAGTCACTGGCCTTAACCTTTTTGGCAGTCCAAACCCTTTTTGAGGGTGAAAATATTTTGCGACCCCCCCATACACCTCCATCCTACTCAGTGGAATCAACGTTAGGTAGCTAGCTTAACGTTGCCTTTTTTTGTTATCTCTTCTTTGGCGTTTTATAGCTGTTAGTGGATTAAACAGTGCAAAATATTTACAGTGTCCACCCAAAGTGATTTAATTCACAATTATAGTCCGTTTAGTTATTTTTTAAAACTTTTTGTGTCTATAGTAGCATTCTTGCGACCCCCATGGGAGCAGGTCCCGACCCCCTGACTTAAATGATTAAAGTATTATCAAAATAGTTACTGATTAATTTCTGTCGAGCTGTTTTTTCAGTACTGCCACTCACTGGTGGTGCTGGTGCCCACATGTTGGAAAAAAATGCAGCAAAAGTGCCCTCTTTGATGCCTACGTGGTAGATAAAATATGATAAAGTTCCATCGAAGGTGCTTTTTCCAGCAGAGAAACAGGATGCAGTGTCCTCCAGTGGAGAAAACATTGTGTGGTACTATATACACTGCCCGACATACTAGAAAAGGGTTTGGAAGTGTTTGACCATAATTGCATCACGAATGTGTGCTGGTGGCCCACTGCATGCAACTGGTGCCCTTTGTAGTTTGATTGCTCCTGCTTCTCAGACAGCCTAGAGTCTAATGAATATAGGTGTACATGACGTAGTTATTATGGGTATCAACTGGCCTTTTTTTCTGCTAAAAAAAATACATCACTGCTGGATGACAGCTTTTTTTCTGGTTGCACCTCCAACATACTCTATCCCTAAATGGTGTTTACAGAGCCTGGCACATATCAGGAGTACATTTTCTTGGTGCAGATGAACTCATATTTTGTGTTCCATACTGTTATCTTGTACCCTTATAACTTATAATAAGTGTGACTTCCAAACCATGAATGTGAATGCTATACTGGTTTTGAGTACTTTTACTTACTTTTTTGGTCCAATTCAAACATTGCTATGCCGTCTTTGTATCCAATTTAATATGGTTTTGCCACATAGAAGTGAACAAAAACAGGTAACAGGTGAAATTGAACAAGTGGTGATTCTGTGCAGCAATGATGCAGTCAAGTTAAAACTAACAATAAAGCAAATATCAGTTATAATCAAGCCATGATATAACAGCATAATGATGATGATGATGATGGATTTGATTACACTGATGTCTGTGATGATGATGTTGAGGACAATGATGATGATAATGACAATACACTGATGCTGATGAAGGTGATGACTGGCAAAAAAGGCAACAAAGAATGGCATAAATGGTTTTAAAAATGATCATTATCAATTAATAGATTAATCCTTTGGTCAGTAAAGTGTGAGAAAATAGCAAAACATTTCTTAAAGGTGACGACCATCAGTCCAAGACCCGAAGACATTCAGTTTACTAACATATAACATAAATAAATACACACTATTGACAAGCTGAAATTAAACTGAAAAGTAACTTAACAATTCTTCGGTAACTAAAGTCTGTCGATTGAATAATTGATTAACTGACTAATCATTTCAGCTCTAAGGATGGGGATGATAGTGATATTAGCAGTGGCGGTAGTGGTGGTTATTATACTGGTGTCTGTGACCCCATTTATATCGGCTATTAACATTCAATGTGTATCTCTGTACTTTACCCTGATAAGAGAAAACATGTTCATTCAGATGTAAATGCATGCAAAAAGAATTACAATCAAAATGTGATCTGATCAGCCAGACCATATTCTAGGGTTGGGTGATATGACCAAAATCTTCTATAATATGTAATTTTATATCAAGGTAATGGTGTGTGTGTATATATATATAACAATACAGTAATTGTTCTGTAAATTCAATTAAGAAATGGTTTAAAATAACCATACTGTACGATGCTTCATTGTAGTTGATTATTTTCTTCTTTGATTAGGAACTTCCATACAAACTAAAACAACTCCTCCTGCTCTGTATTTACAATTTAACTCTCCTCCTCCATGTTTTCTTGTCACTCTCTTGATCTGGCGGTTGGTAAACCAGCTTCCAGGTGCATTACTGCCACCAACTGTAGCTTTACGTCACATGAGAATGTGGTAAGCAGCAGCCTGCTGCCCCAGTCATGTTACCTTGCCTTAATCCAGCTCTGATTTGCTACCTGGCCTGCCCAGAATATATAGCAGAGACACTAAGGGATAGCTCCTGGGGTGGAAATGGTATTGCCAAATCTCTACCAGTGGACACATTTCTACCTTCGCACGGTATATACTGTCATTCTTACAAAAAAGATGCGCCCTGCAAGTTGAATCTTTGTCCAGATAACTTATCAGATACAGATAGTATGTTAATTTCAGTAGTAAACGGGGTCTACGGTGATGATGTGGAGGATAGAATGAAAATATTGTTAAAGATAGTGATATTAATGCTGATAATGATGCGAGTAATGGGGAGGAGTATAATGGTTATAAAGATAATGACCTCTTCCATGTGCACTGGTGTGTTTGTTTGTGCTGGAGGAAAGCCCCCCTGCTGTGCTCACTGTTCAGCTGTGTTATTTCTCACTGATTTACTCTCTGTTTCTCTCTTCTTTGTCTGTGCAGATTGACTTGGAGCCAGAGGGCAAGGTATACGTGGTCATTGATCTGTCCGGATCTTCCACTGAGGGTAAAACCACCACAACACACTGTTTTACTAGTGAAAGGAAATAATTCACACATCAAAACACACATGCATACACACAGGCCTCTAGCTTCAGGACGGTGGTATGTTCTGGTGGAAAGTTCAGCAACGGCATGCGCAAAGCCTGCGGTAATGAGTCTGGAAAGGTGCAACTATTTAAAGCTAATAAGCCGTGTGGGTTGTCCTTCTTCTAGCATATCAGCTACTGATATCATGAACTTCATTACAATTTCATATAACTTTATTTCAGGTTTGGAAAATGCTCAGTTCACCATTAAGATCCATCAGATTCCAGACAAACTAATCATATTTACCTGGAGTTTCTGTCAGAAATTTGAGGAGAAACGGTTTTAAAAAAGGAAATAGCGGTATATCTCACAAAACTGGTGATGATTAATCAGTTATTTATTATACACATTATTTATCTCTGTCATGAAAGTAGCAGGAGATGCGTTATATTATTTGACAGGACTGCATGACAAATGGAAGCATTATGCAGGTGGGAAAGGCTATCAACAAGTACTGAATAATATCAAAAAAAAAATCTGATACATTTTGTTTTTTACAGCAGAAAGACGCAGTCAGCAACTAGCTGGTGAACATAGTGGAGCATTTAGCAGCTTAATAGGTAGACATTTCCTTCAGGAGTTGGTGGAGACCAAAAACAGAGCAAAAAGAGACTGGCTATTTGACTTTATGTATATATGGATATTTGCCAGGTGGACTGAAATACCATCATGATATTATTCTGTAACTGTTGGTATGTAAATTATAGAAGATTAATATTGTCTTTACATCTTGTTCTACGGCCCCGAAGTGGTCAAAACATCAGTTATTGCAGGTTTAATATTATACACTGTAGATTCGTCTTCACTGCCAGGTTACTGCATTGAAGAGAGTGCTATAGAAAGATTACTGTAAAAAGAAAAAAGGCCAAGCATGAAGCTTACCCCTTTTCTCTCTTGGGGCCTTTCCAAAACTAGACTCTCGCCACTTCCACTCCGTCACGGAGTGAACTCTGGTCTGAGTCACACTCACAGCCAAATTGAGCCCTCTAACCCGCGTAGGGTATACATACAGCGGCCAACCTATTTTTTTATGAAAAGATTGATATTCATTGTAAAAGAAAAGCCTATATATTTGAACCTCTTTAGGCCTTATCTTATATGAAAAATATTACATTCACAAATACAACATTTCAAAATAAATCAAACATATTGAAGCATTATATAGTCTGAAGAATTACAATCTGTTAAAATGTATAAAAACTTAACTATTTTTCTTATCTATTTTTCTTTAATGCCTTTGTTGCTTGTTACGTGATCCTCCTGTGTATCTAGTTGTGCCATGGTCTATTATTCTCGTTTAATGTAGGCTATTTTGTTTTGGCTGAAGATTTTCGCATGAGATGAATATGATTCACTGAAAACAACAGTGTTATTGTCTATCAGACAAGAACTTTTTTTTTTATTAAACACAGTATAACCTTTGGGCTACGTTGTTAACCTGTGAATGGTGATATGAAATGTTAATGTAGTTTCTGAATTTAAAAATCCTACATGTTAACCAGCGAAGTCACATGGAACTCACATTTGAAAGAAAGGTCCCCCATCGTCCAGCAAAGGGTGTTACACACCTTCAACAAGCCAGCATCGGTGCTCACTCGGCGTTGGAGGATTTAACAAACCCACTACCACGCCGCCCTTGTTGGTTTCGGATGGCACTCAATGTAGCGGACCCTCCGCATTAACGCGGAAACGGAGTGGAAGTAGAAGTAGATAGGAAGAGCGAGGAGCAAGCAGTTTTGGAAAGGCCCCAGTTCTCTATTTCCTTCCTCCTGTATTTGTTAGTATTGATTAAAAATGAATACATCCAGGATATTGCTCTCAATTAGCCTCTCCACACACATAAACTCACTGACATTGCTGCCTGATAAGAGCAATTTTCACCTGCACCTGTGTATCTTCACACCTGGTTATAAATAGAAACAGTTATCTGCCTACCAGTGAAAGTGTGCACACACACACACACACATACATATATATATATATATATACCATAAACTGTAGATATATACATATATTTATATATATATATGTATAATTATTTATATATTTATTTATGTGTGTGTGTGAGTATAGTTTCTCTATGTTAAGACTGATAAAGAGAGCAGGAGAAAGTGAAGAGAGAGGGAGTAGATTCTTAAAATAGTAGGTAAGATTGAGCCACAGATTACTACACATACACACATATGCAGACTCAGGCGTTTGTGTCTTGCCTTCTTCATCGATGATTGGACACTCTGTTGTGACCCCACGACCCACTCTCTGCCCACTCCTGAACTTATTCCCTGAGTTCAGCCGGCTTGAGTGCTTGTCATGTTAATGTATGATGATAAAAACAAATGGTGTGTGTGTGTGTGCCGATAGGAAGGCTGGAGAGCAGTAAGGGATGGAGAGATGGAGGGTGAGAACTAGAGGAAGAGGTGGTATTTTTAGCAGATTTATTTTTTTTTCCCCTAGTGCAATCTGTTCTCTGCAGCTTCAGAGGAAGGACTGGCTTCTCTTTCCTCTTTCTCCTCTCCTCTCCTTATGCATCTGTTGGTCTCAGGAAGCAAATAACAATAATCTGACCTAATCCATCTGCAGTCTCTCCCTCTCTGTGTCTGGATTCCCTGCTCTCTCTTTCTTTATCCTTTTCTGTTTCTTTTAAACACATATATTTCCACATTCCTAAAGCTAAAAATCTAACCTTCACGATTGCGTGCTTAAAATGACCAGAGCAACATTTTTGGAAAAGCTTTTTTTTTATATAATAATAATAATAACAACAGCAATTCTAGTATGTTTAATTTATTTAATTATTGAATGTCAGGGGGTGGTGATGGCACAATGGTTAAGATGACTGCCTTTGGTGTGAGAGACCCAGGTTCAATCCCCCACTGTGACCCATCCACCATTGTGTCCCTGCAACTAACACTAAACCCTTAGTTGCTCCGGAGGCGTGTGACCTCTGACATGTATAGCAGTTGCTTTGGATAAAAGCGTCAGATAAATGTGATGTAATTGTTTTTCAAAAACTAGTTTACAAAGTTCTTTGCAGACTTGAAAGCAGTACAGCTACAAAATAGAAAAAAATTAATTAAAATAAAGAAAATTATTAAAAATAAGAAACATTTTTTTAATCTTTAAAGAAGTTTACAAGTGTATGACAAAAGTTTGAAATCGTGTCCAGTTGCTCTATAGTATTGAGTTTGGCATGCTATTTCATAAGCTTACAAGAAAGCCACCTTTATACCACAGGCCCCTTCTGCTTCAGATTTATAAATACCATCTAATGTCATTTTGCATTTCTGTCAGTTTAATTCTGTTGTCTTCAAGAAGACTGCCTGGGTGGGACTGATAGATGGATGTCATTTCTAAAACCACTCTTTCTTCCACATGCTTTTAGATTTAGCAAGCATTGCTGCTAGATTCTATCATGTATTTAGCTACGTGACGCTTGTACAATCCCTGCTATTTACCATATGAATACTCCTTTATAGCTTTATTCACATAATGTGACACGAGTCTGTCTTGTCTAACACATTTATGTAAGAGAAATGAGCTGCCAGTATTCAGTATTCATCCTCCCGTGATGGAGGATGAATAACTCAATGATTGTGTCTTAATGAGTGACAGCAAAAGCAAAAGCACTGTTTGTCAAAGTGACTTTGTGATAAGTAAGTAGCAAGGATGTTGGAGAAAATATCATCCGTGTTAATGCAGTCACAAACAAACCAAAAATCAACAGAACAATCCTCAATACTTGATGTATCTGCGTGCTAGAAATGAACTTGCCAAACATCAGTTATGAAAAGTTTAACCATGAAACGTTTTAGTTTTAGTTGTTTTTTCTTGTGGGTTAGATGGTGGTGCAGTGGTTAGCACTGTCACCTCACAGTAAGTAAGTTAACCCCATGTCAGCATGGGTTCTCTCGGGGTGCTCCGACTTCCTTCCACTGTCCAAAGACATGCAGGCAAGGATAATTGGTTACTCTAGATTGTCCTTAGGTGTCAGTGTGACTGGTTGTTCGTATATATGTGGCCCTACGTTGGACTGGCGACCTGTCCAGCATGTACCCCGCCTTTCGCCTGATCAGCTGGGATTGCCCCTTCTCGACCCTGCACACAGGATAAGTGGTTGACGATGGATGGATGTTTTAGTTGTGTTTTTAGTGTAATTTGTTGATTTCATTCATTAATGTTGTACTTCTACAACAACATTTAAATCTAGACACCAATAGTGCACAAGGTTCAATGTTGTTACTGTAACTCAAAACAAGACACAAGTATTTAAATCTTAGTGGAACCTTCTCACAGCAATTTTTCAGTGAAAGCATACACCTGACAAATTTACTTGAGAGAGTTTTTGTCTTTTCTAGCTTCTACTTTTTTTAATTCCGTCCTAATATATAATTGTGAAAATGTATCTACTGTATTTAACATTTTCAGCATTCTTTCAGTGGTTTACCTTCAGCTATAACTCCTCTAAGTGTTTCTAGTTTTTTTAGTTTTATTTTATTCAATCTTAATAAATTGTTGCACACATGTTTCTACAGCCTTATTTAACATTGGAGGATCCACTTCAACTTCTTTCAGTGGTTTGACTAGCTACAACTTCAATTCCCCTAAGTGCTTCAATATCAGTGATTGTTGCCATTTCAAAAGCTCCAAAGAATGTGCACACTTTCACACTTTCATACGTAAATGCAGCCATTGTATTCAATCTTGAAAGTTTAATTCACAAATGTATCTACAGTCTTACTCAACATTTAAGGAGATACTTCAACTGTCACGTCAGCTTCAACTTCATTTCCTCTAAGTGTTGTAATTGAGTATTGCACAAACAGATCAACTGCCACATTATCTTCCTTCAGCAATGTCTTTCTTTCGTTTTTGCTGATTGTGTTTTATCAGAAAAATGTAGTAATCATTATATGAGAAGCAGATGGATTGTTGCCATGGTTGTATTGTTAGTAATTTTTTATGTCATGTTTGTTTATATCACCATCTGTAGTACAGCTTTTCACTGCTGGTCTCCTACATGTTTGTGTCAAAACTGAATCTTCCATCTGTCTAGTATGTGTGTGTTTATTGGACGTCCATCTCCTAGTTGGTCATTCGGCACAACGCACGTCTGTCTCCACGACTATCACTCTTAACTGTTATCATGCCTCATCACTCCTCCTTGTCAGCATGCCTGTGTGTATGTGTGTCCTGGACAGATGGATGATGTATTATGTAAAACAAAGTGATCCCAATAATGGCCTGTTAAGCTGACACCCCTCTCCCCCCCCCCCCACCTCTCTCACACACACACACACACACCAACACCACCATCACACACAAATAGACAGAAACACAAAACACACACTTTCGCTCACATACACTCCTACTTTCACACACACACACACACACACACACACACGCACAGAGTCCCTAGACAACCTGTCTGTAATCGAACTCTGAAGAGGCTCAGCAGTAACCACATCTATAACGCACCCAGGAGAGGGATGGAGGGAGAGAGAAAGAAAGGCAAACTAGGACAGGAGCACAGAGAGAAGGAGTGTGTGTGGGAGTGAGAGTGGAGGTGGTTCTCTTGTCTTAAGGTTACCCTCGGAAAGCATTTATGTTTCCGGGGAGATGCAGAGAGGAAGGGAACGGCTGGTTGGATGGTGTTCGCTGAGGAGGAGTACTTTAATATGCTGTCCTTCGTTTTAGTGCCCACACATGAAAGTATAAATAGCATGCACACGTACGTATGCATAGGCCTCTGGTAGGTGTGGGGTGTTTGTGAGAAAAAGGCAGGGGGGGATGAGAGGCCGTTGAATGATTAAACATCTCAAGCAACATGATGCAAATGATCCTTATTTGTTCAAACCGTCTCAGGAAGTACAATCGATGTGTGTAAGAAAACATACGGAGCACTGTGATTGTTAATACTCTTCTAAACTGGCTCAGAAACACACAAAAGTTCTGTAATTACCTCTTTGCAGATTTATTTTTGTTGATGAAGTTGTGTCTGTTCACTCAACAGCCTCGGGAACCAATGAGAATGAAGAGCGAGTGTTTCGAGAGAGGATTGGTCCTCGCCGGCGACAGGGCGCCGTCCGAAGACGCGTCCATCAAGTCAATGGACACAAATTCATGGCCACCTACTTGAGACAACCAACCTACTGCTCACATTGCAGAGATTTTATCTGGTAGGCAACACACACAGATCTGTCTGACCTAACTTACCTGCTGTTAACATTTCGTTAAACCAAGCTGGCTGAAATGCTGACTCCTCTGTGTGTGATCTGATAGGGGCGTGCTGGGGAAGCAGGGATACCAGTGTCAGGGTGAGTACTTTTTTCTGGCGGATTCCAATTTCTCAAATAACATTGCACATGATGTATTATTTAAGCATGAGAACACAGGAGGGATTACATGGTGCTGAATGACAGCAGTGATTTGGTCTCAAGCCACCTTCACCCAGAGCCATAGATGAAGTGCATTACATCAACACGAGAATACAAAGTAGTATAAAAAAAATCTTTGTTGCTTTTTCTTCTGTGGATGTAAACATCCTAAAAATCCATCTGGACTGACCTGTTGAGGTACTTTATTGTTGCCCAGACTCGCAGGGAGTTACAGTCATATTGGTTGACTGTTTACCTTGTGATTGTTTTGATGGAAGATAAAATAGGTGCCAACTCAAGAACTTTAGATTGTATTTCACCAAACCCTGCCCCTCCTTTGTAAACATTGAGTTATCTTAATCCCATTTTAACCACATGGTAGTTGTCCCTGCTAGATATGTTAGAAATAATTAATTTGAAAACAGTGGCATTGAAAGTAATCCAGGTTTTACTAAAGCTTCCAATATTAATGTTTTCTCTGGCGAGTGGGCTGTGCTTCCTTAGTTATGGCTATTATTAATGCAATGATATAAAAATATTAATAATTCAGTTCACTTTAAACTCTATATACCTCACTGTGTAGTACTAATTCTTTCTATACGTATGTGAGGATGTGAATACACAACACTTAAGTGGAAATGTCAACACTCTTTGTAGGCTTTTGTAGATTTTAATTATACTGTTTCAGAAGTTTTAGAAAATTGCTTTCTTACATTTTTATATTGACTTTTTAATGTGGGTCACATTCAGCCGATACCCCCTTTAATAAGACAAGTCCTGGCATAGATATTTAATCAGTGTATCGAATTGATGCATTACTTTCAGAATCACTGGAGAACTTTTATCACTTTTATTCTTCCGGGGTATCTTAACTGGGGATAACGTTGGTAATAACATCACATATTTGATGTCCCTCTGCTAATCAAATTGAAACTAATTGTCATGTAAACTTTGTTTGATGTTGCTGTGCTTCCAGTGTGTACGTGTGTCGTCCACAAGCGCTGCCATGAGCTCATCATCACCAAGTGTGCCGGGATGAAGAAGCAGGAGGACACGCCTGATGAGGTACACTCAGTGACATGCAAACACCCAAGAACACATAGAGTATGGTGGTAGAACATTTATTATTTATTAATAAACTGTTACATATCTTACTCACATAAAGACGTGAAAACACACTGAATCGTGCAGAAAACACTGAATATAACTTACCATTCAGGCTTTTAGTGAAAAAAATCTGTGTTAACATGTGTACACTGTGTACTAGCACTTGAGCCACATGCATTATTCCTCCAATAATGCGACGGTGACCTCTTTGTAAAACTGTGCGTGTGTTTGTTTCTGTGTGTGTCTCCCTCTGTAGGTGGGTTCACAGCGGTTCAGTGTTAACATGCCCCATAAGTTCAGCATCCACAACTACAAGGTCCCCACCTTCTGTGACCACTGTGGCTCCCTGCTGTGGGGCCTCATGAGGCAGGGCCTGCAGTGCAAAGGTGAGTTCATGTGCACTGGGGATTTTTACACTGGGAGCGCACATCGATGCATTTGAAGGTGCTCACGTTTTGCTACTTTGTTGAAGCCTAAACAATACATGCATATATTTATTTAAGTCAAAGGCTGTAAATATAAAAATTAAAGAGGACATTTTCAATACTGCTGTTAGACGGTAAATCTCAACACACAAGGATTTTAAAAAACATTTTGAGAAAGGTAATTTGAAAATAATCTGCCACGTGTGTACATGAATATCTGTAGGTATATTAACATTTTATATAATTTTGATAATTATTTGAATATATTAGTTTATGAATCAATCAAAATGTGAAATATTTGCTGATTCCAGGAACCTGCAACTTCTTAAATTTGATGCTTTTCTCAGTTAAAAAAAGAAAAAAAAAAAAAAAGAGATATTTTTGTAATAGTTGTGGACTGAGATACGGCAGAAAATATTCATTAATAACGGTAGTTCTATAAAATGTTGTTGTCGCATCCCAAGATGATGTCTGCCGTATTAGCCCAGTTATTTCTTATCTTTCAATAAGTGGCACCATGGTGCCTAAAATACTACCTGTGTATTGATGGACACCTGTTTGCTATTGATCACACCTGTGACCTTCCAGCGTAACATTAAATAAAATTCCCATGTTTGAGTCAGAACGCCTTTCTGTGTTTAACCTGAACCGTTTCCGTGTGTTTCTTTGTTTGTTATGTAGTGTGCAAGATGAATGTGCACAGACGCTGTGAGACCAATGTAGCTCCTAACTGTGGTGTGGACGCCCGAGGGATTGCTAAGGTCCTGTCTGACCTGGGAGTCACACCCGACAAGATCTCCAACACCGCGCAGCGCAGGAGGAAGGTAATGAGTCACTCTGACTGTGGCACCGCACATTTATTCCCTCATAAAGACTGGAAACAGGGGGAAAACAGCTAACCTGGCTCTGTTTAAAGGTAACAAAATCACCTACCAGAACCTCTAAAACTCACTAATTAACATGTTATATAGTGTTTGTTTAATCTGGACAAAAGCCAAAGTGTTCCTTCCTGGAGTCTTGTCAACACTGTGAGGTTGCCAGGCGGTTGATGGTCAGCGGATTTTGTTACCTTAGAAGAGAGCCAGGCTAGCTGCTACGCTAAGCTAACTGGCTGCTGGTGGTAGATTACATACATTAGATTGATACATTTACTGTATAGACAAGTGATTTTATCATCTTCTCTTCTAACTTTTTAGGATGCTCAAAGTGCTTTAAACCTTTTTTGAGAAATTATTCAGACAACGCAAGATATTTGTCTTGCCCGGGATTTCATTCTGTGTATTTCTGCAGACATTAATGGACAGGAAATAATAAAGTCACATGCTTCAGCTGAGAAACTGAGATTCAACTCCCTGACTTATGATTCCACAATTTTCAGAGGGCAGCCCAAAGGAACGGTCATGTTGTCTCTCTCTCTCTCCAGTTGACTCCAGGGCAGGACCCTCCCCAGTCTCCTCCTGAGCTCTCTCAGGCTGAAGACAACAGCTTCAGCCAGCCAGCTGTCCCCACCTCCCCCTCACAGCAGGGTAACACTGAACACATCACACACACAAACACACCATTAGAAAAATCAGATTTGACACAAACAGGCGGATATTTCAAAGCCCTTTGAGATGTGTTCTTAGCGGCATGTGGTTTTAACGTGTTAATTTTACCAGTAAGAGGTAGCATTTCCATTTCAGTAATAATATTATTGCTCCTTTTAAAAAATAAGTTGTTAAATGTGTTATTGTTGCTGTATATATAAGATTAATCTTGAGTTATCTAAGAATTATCCCTCACCGCCCACCTCCATTTGGTTGTCACAGTTAGTCATCATCCTCTCACACTTTGCAAGCTGAGAAATAAAAGTTAACTTTCTCATTGTGGAAAGATTCCCATTTTTGTTTTATTGAGCCAAACGATAACAACAACACCGGTCACTGCTGTTATTTTATCACCCCTGGTCAGTGATACTGTAACTGAGTCATCCCAGGTTTTAACAGAGGTGTGATCATCATTTTTAAAGGTTTATTGAAAAGTAATCAGCAGCAAATGATGAGCAATATTTCTAAAAACTAGCATAACAAGCTGAACGCTGACATTCAGCCTGTTTTCACTGATGTCTGATCTGCTTTTCCGTTGACACCCACAGACTTGGCAGGGTTAGAACGCCTGCAGGACGCACTGTCACTCGACCAACAGGGACCCCAACACACCTCCTCCTCCTCGTCAGCCTCCTCCACCACCTCCTCTTCCTCCTCGTCTTCCTCAGCGGGCAGGGAGAACGGACAGATCCAAAGGAGGACCCTCAAGGACTTCAACTTCATCAAGGTTCTCGGCAAAGGGAGCTTCGGCAAGGTGCGACGACACAGAGGAGGCGTTTGTGGGGGATGTTTATTTATTTACCGCTCATTATTTTCCTAAGAACAGTTATTTTATTTTAACACGCCGTTAGCCAGAGTTCACATTATTCATAACTGCTGAATTATCAGGAGATGTTGGGGAATTTCAGGGACCAGAACAGGTGGCAGCAGCTGTGTGCAGTTTCCCTCTCAGCCCTACAGTGTTTTAGCGTCTTTCAGCTCATTGTTTTGATTTTATGGTCGCAACTTTACTTTTTTAGTTCACTCTCACCACTCTTATTAGTATTCTTTTCAGCCAAAACGCTTTAAAAAACTGACACTATCTGAACAGCATCAGACAGCTGACAGAGTTAGCCAGGAGCTGGTGAACATCCATCTGTCCGTCCATCGTCCACCGCTTATCCTCCGTACAGGGTCGTGGGGGCTGGTGAACATTTAGCTGCTAAATAGGAGAATAAAGTGGAGACTGAAACAGAGCATAAGAATATTGAATATTGAATTTACTTCGGCCAAATGGCTAAAAAAGGAATTAAATGTTTTGTTGTGTCTGCTGGATGTGTATATAGGGAACAATTGGCCCAATAAACTCTATGTTTGTTGTAATTACAGCTCATAAAAAAATCAGTAATTGATGCTTTAAAGAGCGTCTATTTTAAACTAAAAGTTTTTCAAACATTTGCACAATTATGCGATTTGTCGACTGTTTATCAACCTGTAGTTCAAGAATCATGTTCGACAAACAATCCGTGCTGATTGAACGTAGATATCCTCTTCACAACATACATTATTTTCAGTGTATGAATATATTCTACACCTGAAGTTGAAGTCTATTAACCAACATTATCTAACCGTTAGAAAGTTTGCTTACTGATCTGCTTTTGTTCTTTCTGCTCACTTCCTTTCTTCTGTTTTTTTCACCCATCTTTCACGGCATCATCTAAACCCCTTTGCTCTCCCTCCTATCTCCCCTGTCTTTTATCTCCTATGCAGGTGATGCTAGCGGAGCTGAAGGGGACAGAGGAGGTTTACGCAGTCAAAGTTTTGAAAAAGGATGTGATTCTGCAGGACGACGACGTGGACTGCACCATGACCGAGAAGCGCATCCTCGCCCTTGCCCGCCGACATCCCTACCTCACCCAGCTCTACTGCTGCTTCCAGACACGGGTAGGACCAAGGGACAGCACGTGCACATGCAGATTTGATAGTTCATCTTTGTTTTCTCTGTCTCATACCTCTCTCTCTCTTTGCAGGACCGTTTGTTTTTTGTAATGGAATATGTGAATGGAGGAGACCTAATGTTCCAGATTCAGCGGTCCAGAAAGTTTGATGAACCTCGCTCTCGTTTCTACGCCGCAGAAGTCACCTCAGCCCTCATGTTTCTGCACCGTAACGGGGTCATCTACAGGTAAAAGTCCCAAATTGTTTTACGAAATCTCTCAAATCACTTTGAGCAAGAAATATCTTATAGATTCTTTATGCTATTTCATTTTCTGTCTTATTTTAGAGGTGAATCCTGATAGGAAAGTTATTATTATTTGAAGAACTACTGTAAGGTTTATTAAAGAATTTTGCAAATCGTTATCTTACCAGGAACATACCAGAAGGTGTATGACATGTTTTACACTTTTATTGCTTTACGGGGTGATTCTCAAGTTTTGTTTTTTGTGTTTTTTTACTTTGCCTGCTCACTTCTCCCAACAAGACCAACTGTTATGGAAACCAGATGGTGCTAATTCTCTAGCTCTCCCTTTTTCTTTCTCAGGGATCTGAAGCTTGATAACATCCTGTTGGATGCAGAGGGACACTGTAAGCTGGCAGACTTTGGCATGTGCAAAGAGGGCATCATGAACGGAGTCACCACCACCACCTTCTGTGGCACGCCCGACTACATCGCCCCTGAGGTGAGCTGAGCTGTTGTATTGTCTCCCTTGGTTTTTCTGTTGATTAGATATGCAATGTAACTAAGTATATTTACTCAAGTGCTATACTAAAATGCAGTTTTATGTTACTGGTAGGGCTGCAACAGTTTAAAACCAAAAGATATTCAGTTTAATATCATAGAACACTAGGAAAACAAGTATGACAAGTATGGTACTTACTTAAATCTGGTTGTTGTCAGGTAAAAATCTTGTCTTCTCCAAAATGCCAACCATTGATTAAGTCTGAAAACTAGCCTGGTTTCAGCACGACTTTTATCATTTAATCTAAAATGTTTTAGAGAATATTTTCAGCATGTCTCCGTCCTATTTTCTTTTTTACTTTGTTCCCTTCTTTCCTTTCCTTCATTTCATCTTTTTTCTTTTTTCTTTTCTCTTTTTTTCAACGGACCCCAAAAGATAAAATATCCCTCAGACGGCTGTAAATTATCTCTAATTTTGCCCTTAAAGGAAACTATGAATTACCTTTTGTGTTAAGCTCTCTTGACCTACTACCAGAACATGGCAAACATCAGAGTGCTTGATTGTAGTTAACAGGTGTGAGTGAGACATGATATATTTTATATTACTTTATACTCGAGTACTTTGCACTCGTGGACCTGTGTTGCAGTACAGGTGGAGGTTGATGTCACAGCAGCATCTGTTCATGTGTCATGTTGTTGAATCCAGATCCTGCAGGAGCTGGAGTATGGTGCCTCTGTGGACTGGTGGGCCCTGGGTGTGCTGATGTATGAGATGATGGCCGGACAGCCTCCGTTCGAAGCCGATAATGAAGACGACTTGTTTGAGTCGATTCTCCATGACGACGTCCTCTACCCTGTGTGGCTCAGCAAAGAAGCTGTTTCAATCCTCAGAGCGGTACGGGTCGTCTCGTCACCTTCACATACTTCTTTCAACATTTTCTTTATTTGATTATAAGAGTTTGAAAAGCTCGCATCTCATCTTCTTCAGCAGTGATTTAAATTGTCCAATAGTTTAAATTTAGATTTTGTCACAATCAGATACTGTAATGGACACAAATGCCCTGTTTTGCTTTTTGTGTCATCATTGCACATTTGAGACTTTTTATTACGAAATCAACAGATTAAAATAGAGAAATATTATGTTATGTTGATTCCACAAAGAGATTTTTACTCATTTTGGGGGCCATAACAAGTTAACTCTGGTCTGAATTTGGTTGAGAAGGGAAGTTTTTTGGATGTCTTGGTTACACAGAGCCCCACTTTGTGACATGTATTACCATTAGATTTGAGCCAAAGAGCTAAGCATCCAATTTTCTGATGATTGTTTAACAACATTTGCTGCGCTGAAGGTATTTCCAGAATCATCGGACTTTTCTGAAGATCTGGATGGAAGATTATTCCGCCTGTCGCGTGATGAAAAAGGATTTTCAACCTCTTGTTGAGGTTGAAGTTTTTGCTCTTTTTTTTATAACATAAGAAGTATATGAATATCAGTATTTTATTTAAATATATGACATAACAGAAAGCAACATCAATATGAACAAATATAAAAGACAGTAAAATGACTTCACGTTGTACAAGTTGAGCAAGGAGATGTATGTCATTCCCAGCTACTGTCTTTATTCAGGTTAAAAATCTTTTTTATGATGCAATACATTCAACACACAAATTCATCCAGATGGTTACAAGAGTTTTGTAATTTTGATTCTGGAAGCGCCTTCAGATCAGCAGTTCATTTTGTTCATCACAAATCACCACAAATGTTTTATTGGGAAAATCAGATGCTCAGCCCTGCTGTGACTTTAATTTGTAGTGGTAATACATGAGAAGAAAAAGTGGGGCTAGGTTACAAATAACAGTTGTTGCAACTTTTTTAACTGGCTACATTTTAATGTTGAAATGCAGGCACTCTGAAATGACAGTTGTATGAAATCTAGATGTCTGAAAAGCTTCCTTTTTTGCCAGATGTAGCCAGGTTTTAACCTAGATGTCCAGGTCTCTTTTCACCTTTAAATCACCATGCTGCATTATGAAATGGATGTCTGTGACCTCCAGAAATTTACTTTGAAAGTATTTCATGCAAAAAGGTTTCACTTGAGATCTTTTAGCTGTTTGTCATTGTCCAATGTTTTTGTGGGCGTTGTTGTCATGCTATCATTCATGTTTCTATCCTCAGAGCTAACCACACGAACAAATGAAACACATTCAAAGTGCACTTAACACAGAGGTGTTACGATTCAATTTGCTGTCATTCTAAGAAGAATAAAAAAGTCAGTCACAGAGGTCAAAGTAATAACGATGCGATCATAAAACCACAGTAGATGCTCTTAAAATACTGAACAAACAACAGAAGAGATGAGGTGCAGCTTTCAGTGACAGTAAATAACACCAGCAATCTGCTGACCTGTTTCATCACTCTGCCACTACGCCTCTTTGTTTGTACCATCCGCAGAGCCATTAATACCTCAGCTCTATTATTAGCACTCAAATGCTTTCTGCTTGTCCTCGTCATTTTATGGATGAAACCACAGCAAAGTGTCTTAAACAGGGGTGGTTTTTCAGACAATATAATTTCAAATTAAAAGTGCTTATTGTGTGTGTTTTTATGTGTAGTTCATGACCAAGAACCCGGCCAAACGCCTGGGCTGTGTGGTGAGCCAGGGCTGTGAGGAGGCCATCAAGACTCATGCCTTCTTCAGGGAGATTGACTGGGTCCTGCTGGAGCAGAGAAAAGTCAAACCACCCTTTAAACCCCGGATTGTAAGAAACACACAAAGACAAACACAAGCACACACAATGTTTTTTTTTTGTTTTTTTTTACATCTTTACACAACTGTAAGTCCAACAAAAATGTGAACTATGATGTTCCAATGTTCCAATGTGACATTTTTACATACTTGGTTTAAATGCACTTATATATATATGTATTGTATTATGTATCCTACATTTAAAAAAGTAAAACTGTAGGACACTGGTTAATCTTTTTGGCTTGTTACTCCTTAAAATTAGGCAGTGTGTATTTGTGACCCCATGTTACAGGTTGCACATCTCTATGAGTTGTGAGCAGTTGAGTCTTTTTGCTTCTCAGATTGATTTATTTGAAGAATGTGTAGTGGCCTGAGTAGGACTGGGTTGTGAATATCAACCACTGTTGTGTACCGACCAAAAAGTGTCCATAGCACTGAGCATCAAATAGTCGAGTACTAAAAACGACAGCAGCAAAACCTGAGTGTGCTTGTTATTGCTTTGTTATTTATCTTTTCATTTTTAAGAGAAACACTGTTATTTCTCTGAAATGTTATATGGTATTTAGGCTGTATTTGATTTTAAGAAAGGTTCTTCCATGGGTGCTTTGTGTAAGTTAAACACAAATGCATTCAAGAAGTTTACATGCATGTTTACATTTCTCAAAATAAGGTATCATTTAAAGCATTTTTGTTTTGGCATGCTATTTGCACTGGCACTTGCACTGGCACATTGTCAAACAATACCAAGCTTTATATCTGAGGAAGTAAAAATTTCCTGAATTTGAATCAGAATCAGATTTATTGCAAGGTACATTTTCACATACAAAAAAATTGCCTTGGTATATTGGTGCTTAAAAGTACACATAAACATAAATATAGAAATATAGATAAAGAAAAGTAAAGAGATCAAAAATGTTCAAGTACAAAATATATAGTATACAAAATATTCAAAAACTTGCAATCCATGTTTCACAATAAAATGCAAAAGCAAAGATTAGAAGAAATTCTCAAAAAGAAATGTTCTTGACATTAATAAAGATTTATTATGAAATACATATACGCAATAATTAAATATTTTTGTCAGTCATATACAGAAAAGGCAGTAAGTCTTAGCAGTCAGAAGGTGTCGCTCTAATATCACTTTTACAGCACTTGATTGTCGTGAAGTTTCTTCCACTGACGTCCTTCCCCTCTGTATGTGTGTGTGTGTGTGTGTGTGTGTGTGTGTGTGTGCGTGCCTCTGCAGAAGACCAAGCGAGATGTGAATAACTTTGATCAGGACTTCACCAAGGAGGACCCTGTGTTGACGCCTACAGACGAGGCCATCATCCGACAGATCAACCAGGAGGAGTTCAAAGACTTCTCCTACTGCGCCCCCGAGGAGACGCAGACCTAACACACACACACACACACACACACACACATTGATCCAACAACACTAAACCTGGCACGTACGCACACATTGCTGACACTCATACATGTGTAGAACCATAAATCCCTTTACAAAACACACACACACACACACACACACTTTGAAGCTATTGGTTGTTGTTACTTTTGGAATATTCTTTACTTGCATTGTGTTGTTCTTGTTGCCTGGGTTTATTATGAATATAAATATGAATATGACTATGAATATGAATATACACACCTGCACATGCTCTCTCACACACATTCCCATGTGCACACTTTCAGTGCAGATTTACACACACACTACAATCCCAAGTTTTACTCACACAGACACACTTTCATACACCTACACAAGCTCACTGCACATGCTCAGACAACCGAACACACACACACACACACACACACACACACACACACACTCTCACACACTCACACTCTCACACTGCTTCTCTCCCCAGCACCATTATACATGTGGACTGTACAGTAGGTGCTGGGTGCAGAGGCCTGTATATAGCCTGTGTTGAGTGGCTGTATTGTGTTGGTATCGTCTGCTAGTAAAGGAGAGTCGTGGCGCATGGACAAGCACCCTACCTGTGTTATTACTGTCCTTATTGTGGACCAGTTAGGGCCAAAATACCCTTTGTGCAATACCCTGTACTATCTATATATTTTATGGTTTTGTTTGTTAATGTGTTATATTTGTCTTTTTTTTTCTCCTCAAGTGTGTGTTTTTTTGTTGTTGTTGTTAGATTGTGGTTTGATTGAAATCTTTGCTGTCGTTTGACACACTCACTCCATATCTTCCTGTTTTGTGTGCATAAAGTGAATGTCGAGCTTACAAGTTACAGGCTATTGAACTAATTATGTGGAGCGGAGTGTTACAGGCGGCCTGTGTAGCAGTTAAAAGCCCGATTTCCAGCTATTTCATCCCATCTGCTAGTTTCAGAGTCCGTGTCTGTTCTACCGGCGTGAATGTGCTGGCCTGTGGGCGTTTTTTTTTTTTTGTTGTGAATGTACGTTTTCATATGTGTGAATGCATGACTTTTTTTCTCTCCCGTCAGTGTGGGACTTTTTGTCTTCAGCATTTCTGTTTCTATAGTTACCATCAGTGTTTTCAGCCCCCCCCTCCTTCCTTCCCCTCTGATCCAAAGTACCAATTCCCCTTTCCTGCCTCCAGCAGCCGTCTCACTCAGCCAAAACCACTTGCTCTTCTGACTTTTGCTTTTTTTCATGGCTTTTCTTTCTTATTGCTCTGTTTCTTTTTTATTATTATAATTATAATTATTATTATTATTGTAAAGTGTATCTGGAGGAAACCTTTATGTAAAATACTATAACTATACTATCATAGGTCTGTTAAAGCCAGGGGCGAAAAGAAATGTGGAAAACCAGCAGCTGAATACCTCTTATTTCAAACACACACACACACACACGCACAAAACACCACATACAGACTCTCTCCTTTGCCTCCTCCCTCTTCTTCTCACTCTCTTTCTTACAGACCCACACACACATGCACACACAGAGAAGGACTGTTGTCGCGTGTACTGTACAGTGATCTGAAGGCGAGCTGGTTGCTCTGTGTGCAGTAGAGTCGGTGTGTAGTGAAGCTTTGTGCACCCAGGGGTAGGGCTGTTCCTGGTCACACTATCTTACTCTGTGCCAAAATGTAGTGCAACAGCCAGGCTAGTCCTGTCTGGTCTGATTCCAATAAAACACTGAGCTGTCTACATCACTCCCAGACTCCTCTGTGTCATCTTTCCTTCCTGTTTTTTATCGATTCTCGCCCGCTGCTGTTCAGAGGCAGTTCTGTTCTGTGGGATGCTTTAAAGTTTGTGTGAGAGAAGAAGAGAGAAGAGGGTGGAGTGGAGAGAGGTAACAAGGGGAGGGGAGGGTGATGCTTTTCCAGCTGACCTATCAGTGTGCTACAATTTTGGAGGCCTGTAGGTGATGCACATGCAAATAGGGGAGAGAAGACACGTTGGAGTCAAGTCATCTGTGCTGCAGGGGGACAACTTGCCTTGTGACAGTTGGCACCACTAATTGCCTCCCATATTAATTAGACTACCTGTGATGGTGCAAATTGTAGCGGGGAGATTCCCTGCTGTGTTATGAACTCCTGCTTCCGCCATCTCTTAACGTTCACCATGACACAAGATAGAGACGCCTGCGGGACACGATGACAGCCGACAAGGAGAAGAGAAGGTAAAGCTCTATGTTGCTTTGTGCACAGAGACCCTTTGATAACCGTCTTCACAGTATATATGATGTTTTTGAACATACTGAATATTCAAACTGTTCTAATTTAATTTAAGTGTTTCTGTGTGAGTTTGGTTAGTAACTGAGGTGATGTGGTAAGCCCAGCGATGGTATGGTGGTGCTTATGCTCATGCATGCATAATGAGTTGAGATGTTGAGAAATTCTCTACAAGCTATCAGATAAAGAGTGTCATCGCTGTGTCGTCAAGCTGAAACATGACTGTTTGGATAGATTTTTTTTTTAATCAGTTTTATTTCTTGCTGAAGGTAGAGTCTGAACCTGAAGATTCAGCTGTAGTGAGCAAAATGTACAGTAAAAAGTACAGCATTACTTAACAGTATAAGTATAGTAAGACTTTGAGTAAAATACACTTGCTGTCTTGCACCTCTGCAAGTGACTTTAACTCGCTTGAATTTCTGGATAAATATAATTGAATATTAATAACTAACAAAAAACAAATACAATAATGTGTAAGTATGTTTAGTACTTATTACTCAGTAACTACAACAAAAAGTAAAATTTCTATGCTATCATAATATTTCTCTTATTCTCATCCAGTATGGAGTTACAGTGTGTGTGTATCCCTTCTATATTCACAAAGCGATGTGTAGTGTCTGTGTTAATGCTTTGTGAGTTTATAGTGACTCTATTGTACTTAAAGTCATTAAAATCCATGTACATTTTATTAAGATGACATGAGTATTACGTGTTTCTTCCCTGACCTCTGTCCT
The DNA here is from genome assembly GCF_021292245.1 of Micropterus dolomieu. Classification (NCBI taxonomy): domain Eukaryota; kingdom Metazoa; phylum Chordata; class Actinopteri; order Centrarchiformes; family Centrarchidae; genus Micropterus; species Micropterus dolomieu. Next base: position 18,971,935 of record NC_060163.1, read on the forward strand.
CTGTAGGGCGATCAGCCGTGAGGCAGCCAGAAGGAGACGACGGGTTGAGTCTGACGTGTTTGGAGATTTGTCTCGTCTCCTGCCTCTCCAACCCTCTGTCCGAACTCACCTGGACAAGCCCTCAGTCATTCGCCTCGCCCTCAGCTACATACGCATCCACAAAGTGCTAAAAGGTCAGTCATCACACACACATTAAGGGGGGCTTGCATCTACATAGGCAAACATCTAACACAATCCCTGGTCAAAAGATGTCTTTCAAAAACAGGCAAAAATGATATCAATATATTTATTTAGATGACATTCATTGATATTGGTATGTATTTTTTTTATATATTGCTGTATATTTTTGCAATATTTAGATAAAAGGTTATGTTGAACAGTTAAGTGCATGTGTCTGTAAAATCTAAATGTCAATAATCTTTGCTGCGCCGTTGGCCACATTTATTGTAAATTATAAACAAAAATATTTAAAATAATAATAATATTAATGATAATAATTAAAAAATAAAATAAACAAAAAAATTTCCATTCAGAATATTAATATGCAACAAATAATAATAAAAAATTGCAATCATAAATAAAATAAGTTAATGTCCTGAAACTAAATAACATCTTCACTTAAGAGGGATTCAACCATGAATCCATGAATGAACCATGAATGTATAATTGAAATGTACTTTTTTGCAAAACGTGTCTTCTGCTGTGTGGTCTTTCTTGAGTGAATTTGATCAGTTTGTTGTGGTAAATTGTTGTCACAAGACTGGTGGGTTTTGAGACAGATGTTAGACAGAGGAAGTCTCTTAACACCTGGAACACACAACAGACACACGTAGCAATACGGCAAGTAATTACAAGAACACCACATCCTTTTTTCAAAGTTCCCATAAATACTGAACCCAAAGAAAAGAAGAGTAGATAAAATAGAGTAGTTTCCCATGAAACTATTTTTCACATCAATTTTATAAAAAACCAAACAGCAACACAATCAATAAAATCACTTCCTTTTTTGCAATGGATCAGGGAACGCTGGGACAAAAGCAGAGGCCAGTCACACAGTAAAACATGGACAAGGAATGGAAAGTGGAGAGGAGCGGCGAGAGTATGGCGGAGGACGTGGTGAGAAGGAGAAAGAAACAGAGGATCTCGAAGCCTCAGAGGAGACAGACATGTACCTGAGGACCCTGGAGGGATTTCTGATGGTCCTGTCCACCGAGGGAGACATGATCTTCCTGTCTGACAATGTCTGCAAGTACATGGGATTGACACAGGTACATACACACACACACACACACACACACACACACACACACACACACACACACACACACACACACACACACACACACACACACACATTTCTAAATGAATGAATGATGTAATGGTATACATCTAGGATTCAAGATTTGAAGATAAACACGTGCTTTATGTCCTCTGACAGACTGAGCTGATGGGACACAATATTTTTGAGTTTACTCACCCTTGTGACCACGAAGAAATCAGAAATAATCTACGTCTGTCAGCAGGTGTGTTTGTGATTGTGTGTGAGGGGTGTGTATTATTGTGGGGACATGGTGGGGACTTGCCTTCTCTTTGGGGACAAAATGCCAGTCCCCATAATGTAAATAATTAAATTTCAGGATGAAGACTCAGTTTAAGGTTAGGCTAAGGATTAGGGTTAGGCAAGTAGTGTTTGTATTTAGAATTAGGGTAAGTCTCCAGGAATGTAAGACAGTATACTGTTGGCAGCAAGAGTCTATGTTCAGCCTGGATTGTATATCTTGTGGTTGTGTTTTGTTTTTGAGAGATCATACAAGTTTGAACAGGTTTATCTATATATTAAATTACCTGTTTTTTAGGGGAAGTTTGGTGCGGTGGAAAGAGGGACTTTGTCATGAGGATAAAAAGCGCTCTGACGCACAGAGGAAGGAGCGCCAACCTCAAGTCAGCTACGTGGAAGGTTGGTGAAAAACAATACCTCTTGAAACAAAACTTGACACTTTTTTGCTATTTCTGAAATCTCACAACATTGTGAATCAGCAAAAAGTTTCTGATCATATTTATTTGTTAAACTTTAATCCCAATCTCTCTGGGGTTTTAGGTCCTCCACTGTCAGGGCCGAGCGAAGGTGTGTGTCGCCCCGTCTTCAGTGTCCTGCCTGCTGTTAACATGCCAGACTCTGCCCCTCTCACACACACTCCTCAGCACACATACCTTCACCAGCCAGCACAGCATGGACATGAGGTTCACATACTGTGAGCAGAGGTGATTTACACACACTTGAAAGCACATACCCATGTATAAGTGAGTTAGTATTTATTTAAATGGGCCATTGTGCTGTTACCAACCAACTTGTATGCTCTATCACAACTTGTGAATCAGCTAAAATTTGATAGTAAAATGAAACTGAAAATAAAAACCCACATAGAAGTAGTGTTGCCCTGTTCATGTTTTAATTCAGCACAGTGGTGTAAGAATGTATGTCCATGTTATGTAATACATGAGTCATAATTTAATTTCGCAATGTTGGAAAAAAAAAGAAAAGAAAAAAGGACGGAAATTGATCAAACTTAACCCGTGTCCACTTTTGTTCAGCAACTGCACTGATATTTGTTCTACTGGTTCATTGAATGAGTTTATCCAGTGTGCTAACTACGCTATTAAGATTAACACAGTCAGTTTAATTACTTCCACGTGTTTAAAATAGATACTCAAAATTCCTCTGTTTTTGGTGTGGTGCTTATCAAAAAACTCTAATGCATCATAGATTTGATTTGTATCTGTTACCGTTATGTTGTAATGAGGTTGAGACATTTCCTGACTAAAAGAACAAAAAAGCATCTTCTGTCTTAAATAGGGATATTTTTTATTTTTTAAACCTCACTGACACATTATAAATTCAAACCCACAGAACTTTATTTTAAATTCTAGTGAAAATCTCAAAGTTCCCAAAGACAGCAAATATGAGTCTTGATGGTGAATATTTCTCTCAGTGCAAACATCATATTGCTTCCTTGAACAGCTGAAGCAAGCTGAATCAGAATATTTGATCCTGTGAGAATGTGAAATTGGATGATTTAACTTCCTTCAAGCTACATAATGGGAAACCAAAAGAGAAAACTGGATTTTAAGGGGTTAATTTAGCGTGACAAACGTAATCAGAACTTTAACTGCTGCTTTGTTCCTGTTTTACCTTCCCTTTTTTATTTTAGACCCTAAGTGAACCTTGAACTTGTGTGTGGCTTATGCTGAATAAGTAAAATTAAGTAAATTGGTAGTTCATTGTGCTCATTTTATGTCATTGTAAAGAGCTTAAACTGTAATCAGGCAGTATTTTGTGAAATAACTTCATATTAATTCTGTTTGTGTGTTTGCAGAGTGACTCTACTTTTAGGTTACAGCCCTGAGGAGCTGCTTGGCCGTTCCATCTATGGTCTCTGCCACACACTGGACACAAGCTGTTTGACTAAAAATCATCTGAACTGTAAGTAGTGATGCACACACACACGCACATTACACACCTGTAAATATCTAAGTTCACCTCTCTCTCTCTCTCTCTCTGTCTCTCTCTTTCTCTCTACAGTGTGCTTTAAGAGCCAGTCTGTCAGTGGTCAGTACAGGATGCTGGTGAAAGGTGGAGGTTACGTCTGGGTGGAGAGTCACAGTGCTGTCATCCCCGGCGGCCGACCCAGGCCCGGCGCCCACCAGCCACTCTGCATCCTCTGTGTTACCTATGTCCTCAGGTGTGTGTGTGTGTGTGTGTGTGTGTGTGTGTTATTTGATTTAAATCTTCTTGCAGAGAACTGAAACTACACTGATGAAGCCTAATCTTCCACAATGACCTTTATGTTTTATAACACTAGCTGAAACTTTGTGCAGACATTCATGTTCCCAGTAGGATGAATCCTACAGACCCTACTGATTTTGATGATCCCCTGACTTTTCCTCTTTCTGACATTTGTAGTTTTTAGTGAATTTTATCATCAACTACAGGATTAATGTTCCCCTTAAAATTAATTATAATCAGTTTGACAATCTCCTGACCATTTACTTTGGTTTATGACCAAAATAATCCCATTCCCATCAGCCTCAGCTGTACTTTGTTTTTAGTGCTAAGTAGCAAAGGTTATCTTATTAGCTAACATGCTAAACTAAGTTGGTGAACATGGTAAACATTATACCTGCTGGATACGTTAGCATTTTGCATTGTAAGTGTGTTAACATGCAGATGTTAGTATTTAGCTCAAATCACTGCTGAGCAGCCTGAGTACAGTGTCACGGACCACTAGCATGGCTATAGAGTTTTGTTACAAGCATGGACTGTTTGAAAAGCTCTCTTTGTTGGTGTGTTTAACGTTACGCTGACGACCAAGATTTTAAATTTTAGTTGCCAAACAACAATCTGCTCAACATAAGAAAAGTGCCACTTTTATCCGGTCTTTTTGAAAGACTTGTTTTGTCTGACCAACAGTTCCAAACCCAAAGACATTCAAATTACAATGTTATAAAGCAGAGAAAAGCAATTCTGCTTGATAAATTGACATAAATGTTTAAATGATTGACTTAAATGATTTTCAAAATTAGTTGTGGTGGTGTTGAATGACTCATTGTTTATTATAAACATTGTATCCTTTGTTAAATGGTTTAAAGTAAAAACAGAAGTGTTACAGTCAAAGGGCTAAAACATGCAAAACAAGTTTGATCTTTTAAATTAAGTCCTATTAACTAATAGCTTATTATTATTATTATTATTATTATTATTATTATTATTATTTATAAATGCTTTAATACTGTATGCATGTGTGTCTCACAGTGGAGTGGAGGAGCCGTTCCTGCAGCTCTCCTTGGACCAGACTGCCCACAGATATTGGAGCTGAAACTGTTTGAAAAACAATCTGCAAAACCAACACTCTTCTCTACCTCTGTCTATGAATTCTTATCAGTTATTTTCATTGATATAACTTTTATTAAATAAAAAAACTTTCTAAATCAAAAAGACTTTCTGTGTGTTTTCGTCAACCTGCTTCTACTTACACTATTTGAAGTATAGTACTTAATCGCATATATATTATGTAACTTCAAATATTTGGTGAGAATGGTTGATTAACAACCAAAGTTCAGGCAGATAACTTTAGGTGTAGACTGTGGTTGACAGACAGTTGACGGGGCGTAGTGAGAGTTGAAATTTGTTGACGAAAGCTGGCAGTTTGACTTTTTCCTGACCTCTCAGAGCCTGACCTTACTTCCTTTGGGGTTTCCTTCCGAGCCACCTGACACATGGGGTGACATCTGACTGTGAAGCATAGACACACAGACACACACACACACGCACGCACGCACGCACACACACACACACACAGAGTATATATAGAGAGATACGTATAGTGCTGATGAGGAGATGTGAGCAGACGCAAGTCAAAGCCACAGCTTCCTGAATAGAAACACTCGATAGGAAAGTTCTCGTGGGAACTTTTTCAACTTTTTACCTCTTGGCCTCTAAATTCACACTCTGTCACACACACACACACACACACACACATTCACACTCTGTCACACACACACACACACACACACACATACACAAACAATGTACTATTTCAAGTTTCGGTTCAACTGGCTTTTGTAGTGAATAAAATGCATGATGACAATAAATAAGTTAGGAAATAACAGCATACAATAATAAGTTACTCTATAGTCATCACACTGAAACTAAAATATTTTTGTGTGTTTGTGTTGTGTGTGTTGAAACAAGCAGTCTTCTCACCAGCTGTTAAGAGAACACACTCCTTAACTCCTTCTGTACTATAACTGGCCCAGTACACACTGATATGGTGATGTGTCTAGACATATAAGTTTAAATTTTACTGGGGTGTTTTTGTTTTTTAGTTATTAGGAAGTGTTTGTATTTCAAAGAGTAACTAAGTACATTTACTCCGTTTCATGCTAGTTTAAATTTCCACTCCACTACGTTTCAGAGAGAATTATTGCACTTTTTGCTGAACTACATTTATTGGTAGCTACAGTTACAAGTTAAGATATGATGATGTTAAAAATCATAGCATTGTTACAGCTAGCAAACAGTATATAAAATTGAATTATACAAGAAATCTGAGGTACTCAAGGGGTAGTGATTTAAAAAAGCCCTTAATTTCTCATGGCTGTTTAGTCATAATAAGAGTTTAAAAAATGCCCACGCGTTTCAGCCGTTAAGGCCTACGTCAGGGCTAATACAAAATGGTCACCTTTGGGCTGTTTCTTCTAGGCAAGTACACCATGATCAGATTAGACAAGTAAGTAGTCACATAATTAGTGTAGACTGTAGATTAGAGTAGTGCACTTGTCCATACTGATCAAATAACTTTATACGTGAAACTTGGCAAATAAATCCAATTAGATCTGTCACCCTTTAATTATACCCTTTAATTTTCAGTGTCTTTGTTTAATAAAGATGCCAACTAGAATAAATAGAAAAACAATGTTTAAATGATGTTGTGATTTAAATGTGAATATTATTTGAAAGCTAATGTGTGATTACGTCCAGTACAACATACTTCAATGTGACTTCTGTATCTCACACTTAAACACATACATGTGTTTTAATGATATTTTGTATATAAGGATGTTTTGCTTCAACCAGGAAGCTCAGTTTGGAATGAAATCTGTGGACCTCAGTGGGTTTGTATTTTCACCCTCACTCTACAGCATGAAACAAATGACTCGAGCTCCATCTAGTGTTTAATTTTAGTCAGTGAAACAAAACAGACTGCATCTTCAGCCAGGTGGCCATATTGCTTATTTGGGCCATGCTAAAAGAGTGTCAGAATTTAACAATTCCTTCATGATTATGTAAATGTATGTAATGTAATGTATATATGTAAAAGTAAGTGAAAGTAATATTCCATACATGCATGTAATACATGTGTTTACATATAAAACAGGTAATAAATCAAATAAAATGCAGCACTAGTTTGTAGTGAAACAATCATCTTGCATATAAACCTAACAACCTGAAATGAAACTTTTGGAAGATGAAGAAATGCATCTGTGAAATCAACATAATGTAAATAAATTTTAAATTTAAATTTTTTTAGAGTTACTGGAGGTATTTTCCCAATTTTCTTGGCCAGATTTGAGACAAAAATGATTATCAAGATTCAGTTTGAAAAGTTAGATGTGTCTTACTAGATGATGAAGATCATACAGAAACTAACAAAATACAGAAACTAACAAAATATGTACATTTGTGTATGAAAATCAAAAGTTACCTCTTTCGAGATATAAATTGGCCAAATACATAGCATGAATTAGTTTATTGAGGAGTTATCTGTTAAAGAAGTTTGTATTCTTTTTCCTGGAATAAGTCAGTTTTTTGATCCTCATGTTCTTTTGATCGTTTACAATAAAAAAAAGAGTCCATGCTTGATGTTAACTCCCTGTTCTGTCTCTCTTTGCTTGAAAAGAATAAAAGATGTATTATGAATAATCTTTTATCCAACCGCATGATCATCTAAATGGTGATTCATTTATTAAGTCATAGTTGAATATGAGCTTTTGCGTCACTGAGGAAAATGACACGAGGTCTGTGATCAAAGAGCTTATTCATTAACTTGGCTCTAGGAAATATTTTTTAACATGTTGGGGTAGTTTGCTGAACCCTCATGTCGTGGTTGGTTGTGAACCTGCTGGTTTTCAAGGTGACCCTGGCAGTTGTTGGGGGAATCTGTGTTCCTGCATGTTGTCTCAGAAGCCTGACCAGTCCAGTATTACCCAGAGGGGTGAGATAAGAGGTGGAAGAGGTCATGGTGGTGGGTGGAGGTTTTCATTTCACACTACCATGAGTTTTATGTTTAAAGGAGGCGTGAACATTGGCAGTCTCAGACATAAAACTTTCACATCCTTCCCACCCAAACTCTCATGCATTTCCACTGAAAGTGCAATGTGACCTGACCAAACAGGCCCTTGTTTAAGTCCACCCCCCACCCTTATTCTCTCTTCTTACTCACTCTCCTCTCCTCCCCCAGCCACACCCCTATGGTTTGGTGGGTGTTGTCAGGCTGTCAGCCAATGACATGACAGTGGTCACCCTTTGAAACACAACCATGATAAATCAGTGTGTGTCAGTGCAGGCAAGAAACCACAGAGAGAGGCAGAAACAGGGGGAATGATATCATTAAAGATAAACTAGCAGGGAAATACTGGTGCGTGACGTAGGAGAGCTTGTGCATTAATAATAAAGGCATTAAAGACCTAGTTTTTCATGCAGTTATTTTTATTTAATCATTACTTGTCTTTTATTGATTGTTGTTTTTATTGTGGATGTAATACATGAGTACAGATAAAGAGTATCTAGATAAATAAAAATTAGATGAATGGAACTGTTGCCTTGTGCAAAGCTCAAAGATCAAAGATCTTCAATTGAATCTAGTGTGTGCCTGCTTTAGGAACTTACATAAAGGATTTTTAAACGGGTCTAGGAGGTGAACAAACATAAGAATATTATTGCATATACATGTTCACATATTGGGCAAATTCCTCCTCTCGCTCTCTGTCTGTTCTAAGGAAGTAAAGTTGTGCAGTTTCATCTCAGAAAACAATCAGGACATCAGCTTTTATAAGACAATAAATCTATATGGCCCTCCAGTACAAAGACAGAACAGTGAGGAGATAAGCACTGCCATTATTGCAGCAGTGAAATAGTGACTTAGTGCCAGTTGCAACGGGCAACATGGTTACGATTGATTACTTCCAAATTACATCAAAGTGACAATATAGATTTACAGCACAAACAACCAAATCAATCAATGTATCTGTATTTATAAAACATAATTCAGTTTGCTTTTCATATTGCGTAATCATGTGTTTGTCCCACTGTTGAAGCATATGTGTGTTTTTGTACCTGCACCCTGGGAGCATGATCTAATCTTATCTTCTGTGCAGAGTCCACAGGTGTAAGCTCAGGTCAGGGCCTTCATTCAGACGAGCTCAGCACTAAGATTCTCTCTTCAGGCCACGTACAGCCGTAGACAGTGTTCGCACAGATACACATTTGTGTGTATGTGTGAAATAATATAAACATGCATTGAAGGCAGTATTGCATAAGAGCCATGCTGTCTTACCTGCTCTCAGACAATAAAAGCAGATGCACTGCCTTGAACACACTGTACATCAGGAACAAAAATGGTCACATGAGTGTTGTGCATGCTCATCCCAAAGACTGGAAGCTCACAATGACAATGCTAACATGCTGATGTTTAGCAGGTATACTGTTTACCATCTTAGTTTAGCGTGTTAGTGAGGTAACAATTGCTAATTAGTACTAAACACAACGAGCAGCTGCGGTTGATGGGAATTTCATTAGTTTTGCAGGTGTTTCATCATAAACCCAAGTAGCCTTATGGACAAATTAATATTGTAACCTAATGGTTGAGCTAGAAAAAACGTCAGGTGATCACCAAAGTCATGAGGACACATTCTGTCAGATTTTTTTTTAATTCAGCTAATAGATGTTGAGACATTTCACAAGAACCTTGAACCACTTGTAGCACTAGAGGAAATGTCAGAGGATCACCAGAGTCATTAGGTTTCATCCTCTGGACACCATAAATGCCCATACATAGTTTCATGACAATCCAACAGTTGTTGAGATATTTCAGTCTTGACCACAGTGGTGGACCACTGTGCCTGCCTTGCCATCTGTAGAGCCACGCAACTATGGTGGCTGAAAAGCTATGCTGATTGGCTGATCCATAGGTTGCACCAATGATACCTTTCCCTTACACTGAGTCAAGAGGCCTCTGATTAAAATTATCTTGAGGAACCTGGTGGTGACATTGCAGGTTGGTAGATTCTATGATTAAGCTCAGCAAGATAAGTCAATAATTAGTTATTAATTTGTTTTGCAAACACAATGGACCTTTTCATTATCTCTCACTCTTTCTCTCTCACTTTCCTCATTGCTGCGCCTCTCACTCATCAGTCATCAGATCAGGGAACTGCTGATGACAGCAAGCATTGCAGAAATCCTTTGAACAAACCACAAAGTACAAAACTGTAACACTGTAGTCGCTGTACCAAAGCTAATGAATGACAAAGCTGATGCACTTCATATCTGACAGCTTATGTTCCTACATACTAAATATTGATGTAATATAGCATTTATTTTTTTGATAATTCTCATTCACCTCAACATATTTTTAATATAATCAGTTTTAAATATTTAATATAATTTTTATGTCCTTCAGGTGGTTGTTTGGTCTGAAAGTGTTTCCTTTATTTCCTCCTGGGAAGTTACTAAAATGTCTTGTTTATTCATATGGTGTTAGTGAGAAAGATAGTTTTTTCTACTTTAAGAATGCAGTCCAGAAAGTATGCCATGGTTGTGTTAAAGGAATAGTCTTTTTGCTGATAAATACCACTCCCATGTCTGTAGGGTAAACATCAAGCTACAGCAGAAAGATTTGAACTCCAGCTCTTGCGGTTCCCAACGGACCTTTATTTAGTACAACTTCTGCTTCTACCTAAGTTAGACTTGAAAGAAGAGATGCAGTTAAACACAATTTATTGTGACACAGTGTTGAAATGAATTCACTTGATGAGCAGAGTTGAATAGTGGAGAGCAAGGCAGGCAGTGTGAGTTGATCCAGGTGCTGGTAGTTGGTAAGAAAAACCTGACGTGGCAGTAAGCAAAGCAGGTATCAGACACAGCAGTAGTGTAACACACTGATGAACAGAATGATCTGGCGAACACTGGTGTGAAGCGCTGGAGTTAGAATATACTGCAGAGTCTTGATTAGAGGGATGAGTCTCAGGTATGCAGGAAGTGGGTAACCACAGAGCAGCTGAGGAGCGCCATGCCCAGACAGATATATACACAGGCACAGACAGAGAGAGAGACAAACAGGGAAAACAAAACAAGATAACACAGGGAAGGGAGAAATGGAAGGAAGTTACTGCAACGTCTCAGCATTCTGAGCCAGTGTCATTGCTACCGACACAACACTAGTGCAGTAACTTCCTGCCTTTGGACAGAGTCAGGCTAGCTTCCACCCTCTTTTCCAGTCTTAATGCTAAGCTAAGCAAATTACGTGCTGTCTATAACTTCATATTTACTATACCGATGCAACATTGGTATTGATGAAAATCCACACCTGATAAGCCTGGCACAATTCTGACTGGGCATGTAAGCATGGCAAAGTCTGACATTGAACTACAGCTGACACATCTGTCATGGAGCTAACAGGGCTGTTGCTAGTTATCCTCTCTATTATGTAGTGTGAGCATTATTATCCACTCTGGGTCTTTTTACATTTTGCGAAGGAAGACTGGTTCCAAGATCCTGAAAAAAGATTTTTGCCTGCTAAAAGAGAAAGTGAGCAACTGTCAGTCAAAACATGTATTCATATCAGAGCCCATTCCAACTTTGAGGAAAGGAATCAAATCTTTTAGCAGACTTGGCCTCCTGACTTTGGCAAGCCTCACCCATGATATAAAGTTTATTGACAATTTCAATATATTTTTTAACTGTAAAGACCGCTTTAAACCTGATGGTGATCATCCAAACTTTACTGGATCCAGACTACTTGGTACCAACCTATATCATGCTCTTGGGATGCCATATCAAAATAAGACTGTATGGATAAGCGCAAAAGACAAGGACAGCGGACTGACAGCCTGTGTTTCTCATCTAACCATAGGCTCCACATCACACAAGGCATTTAGAGGATGTCTCTGTCCCAATCAGGGACCCCCTCCATCACACTTACCACTCAAGGAGTAGTTGAAGCCACAACCAGTTTCCTTTACTGTCACAGAATCCCTACAGCTGAAATGAGCTCTTTTTATGTCAGATTATTGGCTAACAAACCTTTTTTTGGTTAATTAAAAAGAAATTGCATTTTATGTTTGAGACCTTTTAAACCACACTGCTGGTGCAGCACCACTGATAGAGGTTTCCTCCAAATTTTAATTTTTATCAGTCAGTCAGACATAACAGGAAAGGTGGAGGGATTCCAGTCGTTTTCTCTACACAGTTGTGTGTAATGACATTGACCTGAGTGAATTTCCAGCATTTGAATAACTTGCTCTGGAGCTCAGAGCAGCAGAACTAGTGCTCATCACATAATTTTTTTGGTCTGAAAGAGATTCCTAGATGGCAAGGCTGAAGCACATGACATACAGTCAAACAGATGTGACTGATATTTAAATGTCATGGTTAAATATATCAGCAATACTGAAGAAACATAACTAAAATATGACCATGCTGAAAGCTGAAAAACTGATTCATGCCTTTATTTCAAGCCGACCCTGATACTGTAATGCAAAGAGACTTATTCAAAACTCTGCAGCTCTGCTATTAACCCAAACCAAGAGGAGAGGGCACATTAGTCCTGTTATAGCTGCTCTGTTCCTGTAACATTTAGAATAGTTAATGGTGTTAAGGGACTTCCTAAAGGCCTTTTCACAAATAATAGCCGTGAAAGTTGTGGGAGGATGTCCAAGACCCATGAGAGGTGATTTGATGTCAGTATATTCATAAATAAGCAAGCTATTGAAATTGCAACCTTGAAAAGTACATTTTCTATTCCAGGAAATAGGTCACTGATAATGGTGGCATTTTCTAAAGGACTTTTCAAGTTCAAGTTCAAATTGATTTATATACCCTATTTAAAAACAAACCTTGTTGAACAAAGTGCTTTCCAAATTCAGGATATACAACAAATATACACGACAAAGGACAGTCATCCAGTCCTTTACGCTCACAACTGCATCGTTATTTTAAATTAGCTCCCCAACATACCCCAAAACTGTTAGAAATCGGGGCTTGACCCAGTGCTATTACAGCTCGAAAACTGACCAACGTCAAATATTAAACTAACTTCACCCCGGTGTTGGTTTATTGGAGGTTTCCAGAAACAGACAAAAGAAAACTAGGGATGCAGCATTTCTCAGTTAACACTCCATGGAACACATAAAATAAAGGTCCAGATAATAAAAAAATATTTTTGTTATATTTTTTTTAGTTTTCACTTTAGCCTTTAAATCTATAACTTTCCTGATAGAGCCCGGAAACGCTTTCTGCACGATGTTTCGCACTTATGCACTGCTGCACTTTTAAAAATGCAAGCCTATTCTATTTTGGTCATATTTCACTATTATTATCAAATGGGGTTTATTTTCCATATTATTTTCCATAATTATGGCATTCTATCCCTGTTTTTATGTTCATTATGTCTTTTCTCATGTTTTGTCATAAAGCACTTCTTGTATGAAAGCTATAAATAAAGTTTATTATTATTTTTACTATTATTATTACTTGCCTAATTGTTCATCAAATCAATTTAAATCAGTGGTTCTCAAACTTTTTCACATCAAGGACCCATAAACTGACACGACCCCCATTTGACAAGATTTGTCCCAGAGTTCCCTATCTGAGAGGACTTTTCATTTTAGATGTTTTATTACAGAAAGTATCTAACCAGTGAGCAAAATAGTTATACAGTTTGTCATTGTATTACTTATGAATAGAATTATAGTGAAAATAATTTTTGCAAGGGACCCCTTGGAACCACCTCAACGACCCCTGATATCCCCGGACCCCACTTTGAGAACCACTGCCTTAAATCATAGCCATTGTGTGGTATATAATGATGATTTGACCAAGAGTTGATGTTTTCTCTAAAGCACATATCTATATTTTTGTTTTGTATATTGTCTATTAGGCTAATAATATACCTTAAACCGTTTCGATTGAACTATGACCATCAGATCATCACATCAAATGATCCACAATTATCCTTTCAACATGAAAATAAATTAATCTATATAATGTGACTTTCCCTTAGTGTCATTTTTTGTCATTATCTTTCAAAATAAAAAGCGCAAAATCGGGAGCGCGCGCTGTCAAGTGCTTGGCACGGGCGCTCGGATCCGTTGGTCCTCCTCTTCCTTGGCTCGTGCTGCCTTTTAAAGCAAACTGACACAGCATGCCATTCTCCACTCGGCCAGAGGACAGGACACGGTGAGGAGTCGCTGTGTCGCTCATTCTTCCTCCCTTCTCCTGTCGTCACCCCCATCGTCCGTGTTGTTTAGTTGCCTTTTTGTTAATTAGCCATTTTAAGTCATGTATCGGTATTTCGGGGAGCTGCTAAGCCGCTCTGCGGGTAGCGCCCTGGCCTCGGGGTGCGTGGACTCCGCTCTCCCGGTGTCCTCGTCCCTGATGCGGGTCCGTCGCTACGCCGATGCGGCGGAAAAGCCCGACGACCCCAACTTCTTCAGGATGGTCGAGGGCTTCTTCGACCGCGGCGCGTCCATCGTCGAGGACAAGCTGGTGGAGGATCTGAAGACCAGGGAGAGCCCCGAGCAGAAGAGGAACCGTGTGAGGGGCATCCTGCGCATCATCAAGCCCTGTAATCACGTCCTGAGCGTGTCTTTCCCCATCAAGAGGGATAACGGAGAGTGGGAGGTGGTGGAGGGGTACCGCGCCCAGCACAGCCAGCACAGGACACCCTGCAAAGGGGGTAAGATGAGCCAAACATCCCCGACTGGCCCCAGTGACAGCTAGCTTTAGCCAGCAGTTTAGCATTAGTTAGCAGTAAAATTAGCCACTTTAACACACGGCAGCTGCTGTGAAAAACTGCTAACATCGCTGTTGTTTACCGTCACGCTCCACCCTTTGTAATAGCTGCTTAACTTACTTGTTCTTGTTTGTTTATTGCATCTCACCACTGCGCTTTGCTCACACGAGACTTTCTGTGCAGGTTAAGTTACAGAGGCCTTCCTGTTCACGTGTGGCTGTAACGTTACTGTACTCTGTTACCGGGCAGCAAGCTAGCCGTCAAACTGCTGCAACCCCATACTTTGCGAACAGTGTTGATCTCTAGCCACCTTAAATCTTGTCTTTCATGTAAAGCAGCCCATAATGCCGTTTATAACAATCCATTGCAGTTTACTTCTTGTTATCACATATCTGGTCAACTGTTATTCTAATTTGTGTGTCAGATGTATGGTGTGATGGAGAGGGCAGACCCTGAAGACTTCAGGTGTTATGTTATTAAGCATTTCAGGCCTTGGCTGCATAAACACACTTTCACTGGTGAAGATCTGTTCTTTCAGGTGATTCATACACAAACATAGAAGTGTCAACAGCAGATCTATACAATGTGAGCTTATCTCATTCTGCAGACAAATACAAAAAAAGCACTATTTAAACAGCTTTATGGGCAACGTGTAGGTATGATATATGACAGTGCAACATATGTTCTTTGGTTCAAGGTTCAAAGCAGTGGCTTTATGGGCTGCTACAACAGTGCACCCTGGGTAATTATGAACAGAGGGATGTGATGTATAGGAAGACAGGAGGTGTGTAAGGGCTGGCGAGGGGGTGGCTGTTTTTCCTGGCACTCCCATTTGTCAGTAGCGTGACAGGTTGGGGGAGGGTGCTGTGGTGTGGAAGGATTCTCAGTAGAAACAGACATGCCATTCAGTCAGCCGTCAGTCAAAGGGCATGTGTAAATGGTGTGGAGCAGACATTGGCCTGGTATGACCTTTCCATGGTATCTGCTTGACTTAGCGAATGTGGACCTATTCTGGGGAGGCATATTTTATGTACACTGTGCATGGGCACTGTGCTGTACAGTTTTTTTTTTTTTTTTTAAGCAGAGTGTATCATTTTTGGTACCTAGATAAAATATCCACTGATTTCTCCCCCAAGCCGTAATGCATCATTGCACCAATTTATGAATGTCCGGCGCCACAGGCTGTCCAGGCAGTTATCAGTGGGAAATCACTCAGAGAAGCCATGTAGGTAAAATCATTAACATTAAAAGAGCATCATTGCCTCAATCCATCTCATAAAAACCGGAGGAGAGCCAAGCATTAGCCTACCTCGATCCAAAGCTAAATCAAAACCCAGTTTGGCATCAACAGTCCGCCACAGTGATAGCATTTCTAAATATCTTCCTCTCGTGTTGCCTTATCCAGATCCAAGGTGCAGCTAACCAATGGTCACAATGGTATGTTAACGTTTCATTTAGATTTAGTGGCAAAGAAAGAGCAGACATATGAAAGTAAAATGAAACTCATAATTTGGACTTGTTGCTTAGCCTGCCAAATTACAAGATCTCGTCCATAATAATAATCATAGGAATCACTGTTACAGCAACTACTAGAACTAATCCTACAATTAAATCAGGAGTCTCTTGTTTCAGATCTTAAGTCGGTCTACACATAAAAATAAAAATGCACTTTACACAATTTAATTGAATTAATAGATTATTAATTGTAGTGGCTCATTAAACAAGTCTGATAGGTCCCTTATGCCAAAGTCATGGATACTAGAGTTGGGACAAGTGTAAGAGTAGGTATTTTTTTCAGTGGGCTTAATCATTAATACAGTGGATAGACCCTCGGCTGTGTTCAAAATGCAAAGTGCAAAGGCTTTTTTTGTGTGTGCATATGGTGCTACACAAAGCAACTGGACCACACTGCTCTCTACTGCCTACTAAGCGAGAGTTTTAATGTGTGTGTGTGTCTTGTTGTTTGCACACCCCCAGAAAAGAATATGTGGGAAGTTGTCCCACTGTTAGATTACAACCCTATCAAGTTTTGTTTTGTCTGCTAAATTGTCAACATCCTTCTCCTTTCTGTGCAGAAGTGGAATAAATCTGCGGGATATTTCACGTGACAACCATAAGTGCAGCAGTATGTCAGTGTTGCTTAGATACGGAGGGACACACCATATTGTATAAACGTTAATAGCTGTTCAGTAGAGTCCACTGAGACAAAATCTCTCCTAGACAAGTTTACACCACACACACCATTTATAAATCAATTGTGGATTATTACACCCAGATAACAATATCCTGCTTATAATTATGTCATTTACATCAGCTTTAATGGATATATTCCGAGTCCTGTTATTTGAGAGGCCTTACCACCACCAGAAGTGAATCCGTCTTTCTCTTTTTATACTTCTGGGGGGAAAATGTTAATAGTACAGCTTCTAATAGCATGAATAATTATGTGTCTAATTAAAGTATCACAATTTTACAAGACTTGGGTGCATAATCTGTGCATTTAAGGAAAATAATAAGATGAAACAGTTATTAAGGAAAATATCAGGATAGGGCAAATACACTGAATAGTTGAACCAGTAATTTTAGATCAAATGCACCATTATGTGTTGCTTTAGACCGGAGAAGCTCTGAAGCAGACAGTCCAATCATGTCGGGTCTTCAGGCCTGACTGTATAAACTAAACTGCTCTGACTCAGGAACTCTGTATTTAAGCGTGGGCTCAGTTTATTCCCAAAAAAAAAAAAAATCTGTTTTCCTTTTCAAAGGAATGTGTTTACGGATATGTTTTGGATCTGGTTGCTGTGGTGAGCTGTTGGTTGGGTGGATACATGGATGGGGGATGGGTAGGCAGCCAGGCTTTTTTTCCTCCCTTTTTAATTTGATCAGTGAGCTAAAGATTGTCCTCTGTCGGCTCGGGGTAACTCAGCTGATCTTTGGCTAAAAGGAAATAAAGACGGAGGGAGAACCACAGCGGCGCTTTTAAAGAAGGAGCTTTGTTTGGGAGGTTTTTCCTCTGACTGCAGTAACATAAAAAAGTAGGTGGCCACAAAATTTGTAATTTAGGCACTTAAAGATGACATCAGAGTGGGTGGGCTTTTACTTGCGCATCCTGTGTTTTATGTGCTTCCAGTCGAATACATGAAAATAAACACACACAGTGCTTTTGCCCCCATAAAGCGTGCAGTTTGCCCTTTCCCTGCATAAGCTAACTCTGGATGAGCTATATTTGGTTCTGCCGGATGGTATGACTTGGGCAGCCTGGCTGTATGATCTCATGTAACGCCGCACACTGGCTGGCCCACACATGTTACTGTGGCAACGGTAGTAAACCCCAGACAACAGGAAGGAATGACTGCAGCTCGATGGGCTGGGTTCAGAATGGAGGGCTGGGATTGGTTAATTTGGTACCCCCCCCCCCCCCTTTATTTTATTTTATTTTATTTTATTTTTTTTAATTTTTTTTTTGCTGCTAACGTGACTGCTAGCCACAATTGGTGATCTCTGACCTGTTGGTATGGTCTTGTGTGGTTGTGGAGAACATACTTTGATCACTAGTCCAGTTTTTGTCAGTCTTGCTCTATCTCTGCTTTTCATTTCCCTTTTCTGTTGTTGAGCTGCACGTGTATACTGTAGTGGAGACCATTTCGGTGTAGGGTAATGATTTCCCCATGTTGCAGTCTGAACACTTAATACTACTGCAAATATACAAGGCAGTTGAACTCATTGCCTAACATATAAAAATGTCAAAATGCAGTGCACATGAATTATGGTTAGAAATTATTTGTTTTATCATACAAAAAAACCAAAACATTTCTGTACATTTTGCTTGCTTGCATTTTCTTTTTTGTGTGGTGGCTGTGTTGTAACAGTTCTCTGTATGTGTGTCTTCACTCAGGAATCCGTTACAGTACAGATGTGTCTGTGGATGAGGTCAAAGCCCTAGCCTCTCTGATGACCTACAAGTGCGCCGTTGTTGGTAAGTATTAAAGTCTTAGCCTTCCACAAAGCCTCCTGCTTGTTATCCCCTGATCTCCACACACATATTAATACCATTTGATTGGACAAATTCACAATACAAAAAGCGAATGTATGTTTGTATCTTAAAGTCATGTGTGTTTGACACAAGAATGCAATTGTTACTGTCGTTTTTTTAACTGTATTATTCTCCCCCAGATGTGCCATTTGGAGGAGCCAAAGCTGGAGTGAAGATCAACCCCAGGAATTACTCTGTAAGCCTTCTAATGTTAATCATCCCCCTCCCACACACACTTGCATGCACACGTAGAGATGCATGTCATGTTTAACTATGTGCTATAATACTTGAAGGAAAGCAACAAAGCGTAAGATGAGAATTAACATGCACATGGCTGGCCGTCCAGGGAGGGATATCAGTTTTCCTGTTTTTTTTGTTTTTTTTTCTGTCTTTTACTCACATCCAAAGAGAGGATGATGTTTTGTATGGTTGTGACACTGTGGATTGCTTTTAATAGTGCACTGTGTCTTTGTCCTTTTATGTAGCCCATTTTTGTTTTAATAAATTCCTTTCCTTAAGTGTTTTATTATACTGTAACCAAGCAACATGTTTCTAAACTATACTGTGTCTGTCTGTCGTAGGATAATGAGCTGGAGAAGATTACCAGGAGATTCACCATTGAGCTGGCCAAGAAGGGTTTTATTGGTGAGTTTTTGCACGGCTTGGTATTTGTTGCGTGACAGTATTCATATTGTTATTTGACTCAGATACCATGGCTGTGGTAGCAAGGGTGAATGTTTCCACACTGAGAAGTAAACATTTCCTGTCATCTAGCGCTGTTTATTCAGGTTGGAGTAGCTCTGGGTGTGCCAAAAACTCAATTGAAAAGAGAGACAATTAATTATGGTGAAAAAGAAGTGTGGGGCTGATATAGAAGTTCAACTTAAACCAGAGTTTAAGTGGAGAAAGCAGAAATAACAACCAATCTCCTAATGTATATATTTGTTTGTCGGTCATAAAGTCGTTCAGCCATAGCTGATGGATGTCTCCCACCACTTGGTTTTATTTACTAGTGAATTTATGTCCACCCTGGAGGCAAAGTAGTACCAACTGTACACATCACATCACTTCCCTGTTGAGTGTAACATGGTCAAATTGCCCCTGTTGAGAAAGTCGTCCTTTTCTTTCTCTCACTGTAGCCCCATCCCCCACCTCTCTGGGTGACTGCTTCTGTTTTTGGACGTTGTGCGAGCATTCAAGGCCCTTGAGGGCACATGTGTATATAAATGACACAAGGACACAAAGCCTGACACTCATATTCCCCGCCATTCAGATTCATATTTCCAGTGACTTGGTGGAAGTACCAAGACTGAAACCTGGTTTGTGATGTTGAAGTCTATGAGCACAGACAATGGCGTGCTTTATTAACTCTCTCTCGTACTCGGCTTTCTTCACCAGGACCTGGCATCGATGTCCCGGCTCCAGACATGAGCACAGGAGAGAGGGAAATGTCCTGGATTGCTGACACATACGCCAACACCATTGCACACACTGTGAGTTCTCAGACATACACAACCAAGCTGGATGTCTTTGCTGTTTTTGTACAAATGGTCAAAATGGCCAAATTATAAGGAAGGAATTAGTCATTCAGTGGTTTCCTGGCGCTCCCTTCCCAGCCGACCACTGAAACATTCCTTCTCGTGTGTGTGTGTGTGTGTGTGTGTGTGTGTGTGTGTGTGTGTGTGTGTGTGTGTGTGTGAGAGAGATATCATTCTCATATCAAAACCTCAAACAGGGCTTATTTGAATAAAGATGTGTGAAAATATTTACTAATTTGTGTGTTTAAACATGTTCACACAGCTATTCCAGCAGACGGGTACTTAAATTTTATACAACCATATTGATTTTCTGTGTTATTTCCTATGTGAAATCAGATATTTTATTGACAGATTCTTACTATACTTAGTCATGTTTGGCCCTTGGTTTTTTTTTTCAGTACACTAGTGTAATCAGTGTCTGTTTTTAAACAGGTGTGATTGTGAGCGGATAAAATTACAGCAAAACAAAGGATATTTTGATACATGTAGAATCAATATCACAGTCTGTATAAAACATGGATTTAGTGTCTGAGATGTCATCTATAGGCTTCTGAAGAGCAGGGGCGGCCCTAGCAGTTACCATCTTGGTATGGCCTCTTGCATAACGTCAAGCCTTAATATAAATAATGCATAAGTTTAAGCCTTAATATTATTTAAATGGGTGAGTGAGACCAAACCTGTGTTTTTTTTTGTACTAGCCTGTTTAGTACTGCTGTAAAGTTTGGCATTTTAACCTCAGGGGTCTATGGGGATTGACTTGTTTTAGGCCAGCATCAAGTAGCCATTTGAGGAACTGCAGTTCCGCTTTGGCTTTCTTTTTTCAGCCCCAGAGGTTGCCGATTAATCAATATACATCAAGCTGTCTAAATACCTGCGTAAAATCTTAATGACAACAATCATTGCAATGCATTGTGGTGGATTAATCTTAATTTTTCTACTTCAAAGAAATATAAATTGCATTTAGTGTTAATTAATTTAGATTTTCATATGTTATTACACATCTCAACCCCTCCTTTCCCCATGATTCTTAGTTTCCCTTTCCTCTGTAACCTCGTCTCACCTTACCTAGTCATGTGTCTGTTCCAGATACTCCAGGCAGGGCTTTGGAGTGGGTGATACATTCCTCCTCTGGGTATCTGAGGGCTGAGGATTATGGGTAGTGAGTATGTGTAGTCAGCTGTCTCACTGCCTCGTAGGGTGGCACTACACAACCTCTTGGTGTGTATGTTAAGCAGTTAAAACCAGATATCGCATGGCCGAAAGCTGAAGCAGAAAAGAAAGGGGCAGTAACACTAAATAGTCACTAGATGCAGGTTCCCAAAAATCTCCAACTGTATTGAATTAAATTCATAAAGTAGCAGATTTCTTAATGAAATATCATTTATTTTTCCTGCAAGAAGTTTTGGTCATTGGAGACAAAATCCTCCAATCATTACCAATGCTGTGTACATCATTTTCTTAAGTCTATATGGACTATGTGGTCTGACCTTCTCAGTATGTGTGTGCAGGACATCAACGCCCATGCATGTGTGACAGGAAAGCCCATCAGCCAGGGAGGAATCCACGGACGTATCTCAGCCACCGGTCGTGGAGTTTTCCACGGCATCGAGAACTTCATTAATGAAGCGTCCTACATGAGCATGCTGGGCCTGACACCAGGCTTCCATGACAAGACCTTCGTCATCCAGGTACAAACACACTCTGGCATGGTTTGATCACAGTAGAAACATTGTACTCAAGAGGAAAGATGAGACCCCAAATGTACTGCAGATACTCACAGGATTTAAAGTTTTCATTTGAACTCATGATGAGGGGTTTTAGAGCTACGTCTCAATCAGAGCAGTGCCATCTGTTTTAGCTTGGCCCTGATCTCGTCATCTCTTCAAGCAGACAGCGGGGAACTGAAGGAGAACCTCTTTGTTCATGAGAAATGATGATTCTGTGAGAGAGTGGGCGCAATTAACAGTCTTTTAGTTGTAGAAACTGCTCAACTGCAATAAACAGAAAAGCAATAGAAAGAAACAGAGCAAAGCAACAGGATACTCATGGAAAGACTGTTCTTTCTATAAGGATACCTCTGATTTAAACTGTAATCTGGAAGAAGTGTGTCTGTGGGGATGAAAGATCTCAGAGTAGTTAGCAGTTTCACTTCCATTTGTCACATGACAGCTCCTCACGTGTCATGGACACAAGCACACACTGACACATTCACAGGGAACCCCTTGGCAATGGCCTCCGCTGTTTTCCTGGAGTGTTTTCTATAATCACCAGACACATAAAAGAGGATCTGATCATGCTTGTTTCCTTCCTTTTATAGAGATTTGTAAAGAAGCTGATGTTTTTCAGCAACAATAAACAAACAATAAGAGATGTTGAAAAGGGATGATGTTTGTGGAGAGGGTATTGGGGTGAGGGATGAGAAGGGCGTCACTGAGGAAGAGAAGAAGCGGTAACAACCGCTGAATCATGACGTGGATGTTCAAAAAGCTGATCCCTATGTGTCTGTGTTTGAGGATTATTTTGTGCTGAGATTAGATTTTCTTAGAGATGTATTAGTGATTGAGGAGAGAGCAGATCTCTAGAATGGCCACGTTAGAGATTTTACTCTACTATTAACACAGACATTCCTATCCTTTAATCTCTGGTAGTCTTCTGCTTGTGCCACACTGCCTAACTTACCTATGTATGACGGGTACCTTGCTGATATGCTGCGGCTCACACACGTGTGGTGTCCACACAGACAACAGTTTCTATGTCTATATCTGTAGAATATGTCAGACATATAATTTCATTTTATTTTTTAATATTATTCAACCTCTTCTGTCTATTTCAGATTAAAATCCCTCTAGCTTTTCTGTTGCAGTAGCAGCAACATAGGTAAAGGTGTACTTTTTGCTGATATGATGTTGATATGACTATAAACCGTCTTTTTATGGTACTATTGTTGCTGAGCACTGCAGCCATGTCGCGAAAAATGGATTCAGACTGTCTTGATGAAACGTCGCTGCAGCCACGCGTGAAAAATGCTGCTCTAACCTGTTAACATGGGCGCCGAAATGAAAAGCAAGAGGTTCCATGACGCACATGCGCTGCTTTGATGGACAGTGTGGCCGTTAGATCATTGTGGGCGAGGTTGCAATCAGTGATTGGACTTAATGGGAATATTGTATTTACAGGAGTTTGGCATCAGTAATGAAGTATCTTTTTTTATGTATTTTTTTCATGTATTTATATACACTTTAGATTGCAGCAGAAGATTTGCCACAGATAGCATCACTTCTGTCCACCTTTACCTGTTTTGATAATTTGTCCTGTTTCCAGTTTTCACACACATTTACACAGAATAGTTTTCAGGTCCTTACAGTGGATGATAATGATGTTAGAACTTAAAGTGGCCACACGGTGGCACCAGAGTATGTAGTTGCATGGAGCTTATCCTAGTTTATGGTTGAGTAAAACGGGGTGTAACAATTAAATTTATACTATTGATATTATGTAATGATTTAAAAGTGAATATCATGGTGATGTTGGACCATGGTGATGATGACCTTGCTGTGACTTTTCACAGGGCTTTGGTAATGTGGGTCTCCACTCCATGAGGTACCTGCACAGGTTTGGGGCTAAGTGTGTTGGCATCGGTGAGATTGATGGAGCCATCTACAACCCAGAGGGCATCGACCCCAAGCAGCTGGAGGACTACAAACTGGTACCAGCACAACTGCCTTCTTCTCAATTATGTCTCACCTCTTTATCCCTTTTATCCTTTCTTTCTTTTATTATGTAGTCAAAGTTGTTCTCTATTTTACTCTGTTTTCCCTTCCCAAAATCATCAGTTCTTCCTTTCTGTCCACTGATTCATTCTCACTTAACAGTATCGCTGTCAGAAGATCTTTTTGGGAACAAGTTAATATTTTTCTCTTGTGTGTCTGTGCGTTCTGCAGCAACATGGCACCATTGTGGGCTTCCCAGGAGCCAAACCCTACGAAGGGAACATTTTGGAAGCCGACTGCCACATCCTGATCCCTGCAGCCGGAGAAAAGCAGCTCACACGTAACAATGCCCCCAGGATCAAGGCCAAGGTAAACACTCACTTTGATTTACCTTCATGATTAAGGACAGGGCAACTTGGTCACACTCATATTAAGTGTGTGTTGTCTGTTCCAGATCATTGCTGAGGGTGCCAATGGTCCCACCACCCCAGATGCTGATAAGATCTTTCTGGAGAACAACGTCATGGTTATTCCTGTAAGCGCACACTTTACACAAGATTTGAGTATTTGTGTTTTTATCTGAGCTCTTCTTACTGGTTTGAAGTGGGTGAAAATGTGATGTCACATACTTTTGAGCACCAATCAGGATTTAGCAACATTTCAATCAAAACCTGATGATACTTTTGGGGATGTTTGCTTTGTTTTCCAGTACTGTCAATAAAATCTGATCAAACCACACACATCCAGTCCTGATGAAGCAGATTAACTGTGTGTTGTTGAGTGCTAAAAATAAACATGAAGATGTTTTTTCCTATTTTATTTATTTTTATTTTTACTTATTTAGTCATGAATATTTAATGTTATAGAAACATTGTGTAAATATAATATATTTGAACCATGAAGGTGAAACCCAAACAGTAAGCAGAATAAAAGATTCTGAACAACAGATTTATTTATTTTTTGTCAAAATAAGTATTTCACAAAAGCATTTCATTTTATAGTTTATTCCAGTGGTTTTATTTAACAGAAAAATCAAAACATACAAACAATTTTGGAGTACATAGGAAAATTTATCAAAATATTTCTACACACAGGGGAGTGAAGAAACAGGCCAATGTCTGATGAGTATGTGATGTTTCATCCTGCAGGACATGTACCTGAATGCTGGCGGTGTGACAGTGTCTTATTTCGAGTGGCTGAAAAATCTCAACCATGTCAGCTATGGAAGACTGACCTTCAAATATGAGAGAGACTCAAACTACCACCTGCTCAGTGAGTACAAGAATGCTCTTTACTTCCTCCATAACATGCAGACAGGCTAGGGTCATGAGACACAATCAGAAGATTCTTTTTCATTAGAGGCTCCTTTTACAAGTGAAAGTACATTTTTAATTCTTTAAACACAATTCTAAAACAATATATAAACACCAGAACTACAGATTGTACAAATGTGTTATACATGACAAATGTACAGCAAATCAGATTTTAAAACCCAGTTAGCTTTTAATGCAATAAAATGGTTGGGTAAAGATTTAATATCAGTTATAATGATTGGTAATTAATGATTTTTATGTTGTTTCTCTCCGTTCTTACATCAGACAATCTATTTCTCTTTGGGTTTGGGATTGGGTGGGGTGGTGTTGGTTGGTGTGGGAAGAGTGCCCTCACCCTCTGAATTTTCTGAATTTCCTATGTCCAATGCTCCCATTTGTTCTTGTAAGGTGTTTGCCTTGGCCGTTTGTTTCATTAGTTGAAAATCCTTTTCAAACATTTCCTTCATCTGTTTGCCATGCACCATAACCTTTACAGTAGGATACATAATTATTGTACCGTCTTTCGACTTGAGTTTGATTAGATTGTCTTGTTGAGTTTCCTCAAGTTCAGGATATCTATTCCTCATTGCATCGTGCCATTCTCTTACAAGTGAGCTCATGAAAATTAGGTTAAATTTAACACCTTTTCTTTCATCATAATAGAGAGTGTCTTGATTGGTCCTCAGTGTTTTCTCTCTAGTCCTTATCTTTTTTGCGTTGGTACATCCTTCAGGGTATTTAAAAGAACGAGCTGCCATCTATATTAAAACAAAAAACAATTATGTTTTGTAAATTAACATGGTACTGATTAATGGTACAACACATTCAGACCACAGAATTGCTGTGGTGTTATATCTTGTATTTCTCTTTGCGTTGTGATGCTCTGGATTGCTCCGCGGTATGGCAGATACTCTGGTTCTACAGCTGCTTCCTGAAGGCACAAGACAAACCTCAGATCAGGATTCACATAAGATGTGGATGTTATAAAGTCGAACCTGCCCAAAATGTATCTCCTCTACCTCCCTCGCCTTCATCCTGCACTGTGAAACTGTACTGTAACTCTTCTTTTACTGCAAGTGTTTCAGGTTGTTTAGTAGAAGTCTAAAGCAAACCTTGCCTAGCTGTACAGGTTACCTGGCTGTTGTACGTCACTAACAAAGCTGCTGATGTATTAAATGCAAGATTACTTTTAATATAACTGTAAGGAAAAAGATTCCAAATAAAAACAAATCTGTTAACAAGATTTTTTAGATTCTTACTTACTTATTTTTACTGAATTTGTGACAAGTCAGCCAGAAGCGGTGATGTTGCTGTGTCAGCAGGTATCAGCTGATGTGGTGTCTCTGTCTAAGAGAAATGATTTCTCTCAACTTACTTTCCTTCTGTATTTATACTCTGTCTTGTGCACATACAGCCAATCAAAATAGCAAATGAAGAATGTAGAGTTGTAAAACCAGAAAAATTTGCAGGGTGTGTCATAACTGGTGTTTATTGTCGATGCAGAAACAAAAGAAGCCTCTGTGTCTTGAATTGTAATTTTCCTCTGTTTTCCCTTTTAGTGTCTGTGCAGGAAAGTTTAGAGAGGAAGTTTGGCAAGCAGGGAGGACCCATCCCTGTAGTACCTACTGCTGACTTCCAGGCCAGAGTTGCTGTGAGTAATATCTGCTGACACACACTTCCATGAACGGACAAGTGATTATCAAAAATGAGCGAACGATTATTTTCTACTGACACTTTTGCAAGTTCGATAAGTATCAGGTCTGCACTGACACATACTGCCTCCAGGAAATAGCTACATGCTATCACTCCAAGTCTGACACTGACAAAAGCATTACAACTAGTATTGTGGTCAAGACCAGTGGCCTGTACTACGAAGGGAGTTCAACCTACTCAAGTTTATCAGGTTAACTCAGGGTTATCAACTCTGACCTCCTGCACAGGAGTTAAACGGTACTACGATGGTGAATAAGATGTTGGTTAGTTTGAGATGGTGTGCATTTGCATGAAAGGGGTGTATTTCGCAACGGCGCATGTTCTGAAATTTTCCCAGAAGAATGCACGTTGATTGTGTCAGAATATGAGGAGTTTAAAGAAACTTCACTTTGCAAGGCTGCAACATCACACACACACACACACACCTCTGCCGTGTATTAGACTATGCAGTGGAAAGTTATATTAGACTTTGCATTTGGATTTAGCAGTGAGGAAATACTTGTGAGTTTAGCCCACAATCACTGTTATCATGCACCGTGGATTGGGCGTATTCAGAAGAAAACACCAGAGTGATTTAGATTTTTTGTGACTTTAATTTCAGGGAATTTTAGCTACAACCGCAGTGGAACAAGTCAGGATGAAATCTAAAAATATTTTATCAAGAATTCGTAGCCTTCTTCACATTATTAACACCGAGTACAGATGTGGTGTGTAGTCCACGTGCAGGGTAACCTCGAGTTAACCACCAACAAAACCTACTCGGAGCAGTTTAGAGATGCAGTGTAAATTGCCAGAGTGTGTCGTGACCGGGACGAGACCAAGACTTTGTGGGGTTGAGACCAAGTCAAGACCAAGACCCGTGCTCCGCACTACATAACACATAAGATGTGGAACATGAAATGGGCACTCAGATCTGAAATATCAATTTCCCATAAAAACACCTACATCCAAACAGTAAGAGCAGAAATCAACTTCAGCATCTTTATTCAACTCTCCTTTTCCATGGTTAGATGCAATCTGCATTTCCTTGTTTTGTACCTAGTGACATGAGCAAGTTGAATGTAATCTGATCAAATTAGGTAGCGGTACCGTGCCGCATATCTTTAATGTCGGGAGCTGTATGCAGCTGACATTAACTAAGGTTAATGTAACTTAACATTAGCAACTTCATGTGGCCTGTCTCATCATTGGTTATCACAAGCAAAAAGGTACCTTAGGGACAAGTTCTCACCACATTCGCTATCAACTCAATATTTCACAAGGTTAACACTGTTTTAGCTACTTCCCTCAATTTGGTAACACAATTAGGTAGCTTGTGGACCTAGATATGTGGCAAATAGCTGGCAATCAACTGAAACTAGTGCCCTGAAACATACATTATGTAGATTGGTAGCTAACGTCACTAACATATAGTTTACCTTTCTTTACGATTTCTAAGTGCCAATAAAAGTTCCATAAGCGTTGCACTGCAAAATTTACAGATTGCTTTGTGGTTTCTTCTAGATACAGATTCTTTATGGTTTAGGTAGCTAAATTATATTACAAAGATTTGGCGGATAAATCCTCCTGCTCCCAGACGACGACAGGACATGTGAAGGAGGCAGGGAGGGGTGACAGCCGTTAACAGCAACAACATTTTGAGATCAGCAATAAGTCACGTTATTGGCTACATTTGAAGCAGTAAGATTTACATTCAATCAAAGTTAAGATGTTAGCAAATAAATCACACAATCCACAGGTGATTTTGCGATATTCCCACAGTTGTGGTCTTGAAATAAAATCTGGAGTCCTTTTTTATGTTTATCACAGATTTAATTTTAAGAGGATATTGAAGCATATTGCTTTACTTCCACTTTATACTCACATGTCATGTCAGTGTGCTTTGCAAAATACTTGATACACAGGTCCATATCCGGGGCAACATAACACTCACACCTCCTGACACTCGCAAAGAAAAGCATCTTAATTCCCTTGATTGACAGTTGCCCTCATGTAGTGAACCCTGCCCTTTGGAATAACAAAGACTACGTTTAAGAAAGACATGCAACAAATGTCTTCTTCATATTTGTACATATCTTTTGTTACTTTCTGAGCAAACATATGAACTAATATTTCCAAAACTGCCAAACCACAGGCCGTATGCCAAAGAATACCAAAGAGTCCACTTGGGAGCTTCTTATTGCCTGTTAGTATTAATAATTGTTTTACATTTTGATTCAGATATTTTTCTCGTCTCCCAGTAATTTCTTACTTCTGCTACTATCATGATAAAACATACATAGAAGTTAGTAGATTTGTTTGCTGTGAAACAAATATGTATGTAACAAAAATGTATCACAGGTTTAATTTTAAGAGGATAATGAAGCATATTGTTTTACTTCCACTTTGTATTGGCATGTCATGTCAGTGTACTCTGCACTCTATGACCTGAAAGGTGTGTAACACCTTATACTTGGAAAAATTAAAATACTTGATACATAGGTCCACAACCAAGGCAACGTAACACTCAAACCTCCTGGCACTCGCGAATAAAAGCATCTTAATCCCCGTGATTGACAGTCGGCCAGAAGGAGTGAACCCTGCCCACTTTGAATAACAAAGACTACGTTTAAGAAATACATGCTTACAATGGCCTTATACATATTTGTACATATTATCATTTATTACCTTCTGAGTAGAAATATCAACTAATATTTCCATTAAAGATGCCTGTGCACTGTAAAATAAAATTACAAATGCCCATCACAAGTTACCAAAGTAAAATAAATACCGAACGGTGAATACATGCAACCAAGCTAATGTTTGTTGTTAATGACACATTTTCTGTTGATGCGCTAACTGATCATGTCAGGACTTCTTTGCATGCACACTTTTCTCAAGAAGTCTCCTTCTTGAGATTGAATGTGTGGTTAACATTCATCTTCCTTTGCAGGGTGCCTCTGAGAAGGACATTGTTCACTCTGGGTTGGCCTACACGATGGAGAGATCTGCCCGGGTAAGTGATCCTACATAACACACACAGTACGAATGTGTTTTAGTGAACAGGCACTGTATTGTGTTGTACAGTAAACTAAGATGAAACATATGATTTACACTTCAGAAATGGAACTGGAAATGTTAGATTAGTGCTGTCTCTCTCAGACATCTTCTGTCACACCCTCCATCTTACTGTAAACCAATTCAATGATCTAGTACCAGTTCTTTCTTTCTCCCAACTTTAAAATCAGTATACATCACTGCATATAGCTCCATTAGGATTATTTTTATGTAAGGTAACATTAGTCCAGAGATTGCTGTGGCTGTAAAAACAGTTAAATGGACAAAGAATTTTTATTAAGTGTGTATGATCACATCTGGCCACTACCAAATCCACTTAGATCAAAATTACGTCCACAAAAAGTGCTTCTTTTTGTACCTACTAGTTATTTCGACACCAAAATATGTGAATAAACTGAAACGATCTTTAATAATGTCAGTATTTTCTGCCGATCTGACGGGATACAGTGCATCTCCAATAAAGTCAAAGTTCCTTTGTTGTCCTTTATGTAAAGATAGCTCAGATACAGGAGTCTAGGAAGACAACATCATGCTACCAACAACCCGACACAATAAATACCTTATCATCACTAAAATTAAAGATCAAGGTCAAATGTTGCAAAAATAAATTGTAAAAAACATAAAAGGATGATCAGCTGTCACTTCCAACAGGTTATCTACAGATCTGAAAAGTTTTAAAAAAGCATTGAATTCACCTGCCTCAAAAGTCTAAAAAAGTCTTAATTTCATTTACAAAGGTCTTAAATAGTTATTGTTGCCTGCTGCAGGCAGTAACATAACTGGTGTAACAGGTCCTGCTAATTCCTTTTTGATGGAGTTTGAGTCAGCGCCATCAGATCTCTAGCAAACAATTTTGCTACTGTTAGCTGCAGTAACTAGAAGGCTCATCTTGTTATAATGGGTAAATGTTAATTTTGGCAAATCCTGAAATTAACTTAAGTTTTTTCAACTTGTTAGTTTACCTGTTTTTTTCCCCCAATTAATCTGTGTCCAGTGCATGTAATTCAGTGATTATATTAATTGGAATTATTGTTATATGATGAGACGTTATGAAAAAAATGTGATATACATGTTGATAAATTCATGTACTTGATAAATAAGTGTAACTTTATGTTTTCTACTGGTTTCTTGTAATTCTTTGACCAGTATGACAATGAAAGAAATATTAAATGAATGTACATTCTATGTTGTATTAAAATGGTTACTTATTAATTATTAAGTCTTAACCGCACAGAACCTAAAGGAACAGTTACCCGTGCTGGTACTAAACATTAGCGAGCACAAGTCCTCCTTCTTTTGTCTGCTTGGGATGAGCTCAGTCCTTCAAAGGTGGTCTGGGCTCTGTTGTTAAATGTAGTTAAACTGCTCAGTCCTATAACATGTGTACTCTTCTGCCTTTATAGCAAATCATGCGCACAGCAAGCAAGTACAACCTGGGTCTGGACCTTCGGACGGCCGCCTACGTCAATGCCATCGAGAAGGTCTTCAAAGTCTACAATGAGGCGGGGCTTACCTTCACATAAATGGCCAATCATGACCCACACTTCCTCTCCCTCCCTTCCTCTCCTTCCTTTTTCCACCTTCTAAACAGCCTTCAGAACATATCACTGTTTACCGCTGCTCTTTGGCTCTTCTACACACAAACACGCACACGTACAGCGAGACACTGGCTATCCTGGTATTTATCCTGTGATCTTTGTGCTGCCATTATACCATATATGCATCTCTGTTTAAACATTGCCCTGTTCTTGTTTTTGAGGTTATAGTGAGAAAAAGCAGATAGAAAGTAACATCCTGGCAGAAGAAAAGATGTAGCCCGCATTGAAAGGTTGATGATATTGTTGTGCGCCAGCAATGTTAAAAGCGCCCTTTTTGTGATCGCTGAATGCACGTGTGACCCTCCTGTTGATATTACAGTTGACAGCACTACAGGTGCCTTATTTCAGAAAGTTGTCCGCTCTAAAAGGGAGATGGCCACTTCAGTTTAACTTTAATTGAAAGGGATTTGTATTTAGATATAGAATTAACTTCACGTGAATAAAAGAGAATAGTAATTTTATTACACTTGAGTTTGTCCTCACGCTTCAGATGTGAAGGTTAGTAGTGAAGTTGCCATGGTTAAGGATTCCCAAAGAAGGCTTTTTTTTCATAGTTCGTATTTTTATTGTAAGAGATTCAATTGAAGCTCTCTGATTCCTCGTCCCCTCCTTTTTTCCTCTATTCCCGTCGCTCTGTCTCGTATTTTAAAAGCAGCTCCTCCGCTGGCCATGAAAGGGGAGCAGGGAGGGGGCTAGGTGTCACTGTGACCGCCCGTCCCCCTGAATTTTCCCTCAGTTTTAATCGTCCAGTTCTTTGACATTAAAATTGTTATGGGGGAAATTACTTTTTGTTTTTATTTTATTCATTTTTTTGGAAACCAATAAAATGTTCAGAAAAATATCCAACAGTATCGCATCAGTTTATTTTCATACTATTCTGTCACGAACTGGGTGGACTATTATTCCTGTATTGTGAATAAAAGTGTGTGTATGTGTGTGATAGACACAGTCATATCAAAAAGTATCCTGCAACATATCTTGTTAACCAGGAATTCTGTGACGTCTTCCACAACCTTACCAATCTTGTCCATGATGCCTGGAAGAGGGAATTACAGAAACGCACAATAGCATGGGGATAATGGGAAAACAGGCTGCACTCACAGTGACCAACACAAGATTAAAGGCAAATTTTGACATTTTGGGAAATAAGCGTTTGTAAAAGAAGATCGACAGTATTCTCATGTAAATTCAATATGAAGCTAAGGCCAGCAGGCGTTAGCTTAGCTTAGCGTGATAGCTGGAATCTGGAAAACAGCCTGACTTTGTCTAAAGCTAGCAAAATCTGGAAGCAGATTTTGTTTTGTTTGTTTAAGCCACTGTACTGACTGATCTTACTGTGTAATGTTAACAAACTTTGCATTTTCAGTCAGGCTGTGTTCCCCCAACACCCTGTGTTCCTCTTCAAATAAATTCTTGACACAGTAGCTGGATTTCAACAAAACCTTTTTAATTTCACTGCTACTGTTTATAAAATCAGCGAGTCTGCTTTGATGCCAACTTAAACATGGTGTGCGATATTTGTGTTTGTGTATTTCAGGTGGGATTTGTGATTTGTCTTGTTTAGTGTGCTGTGTGTGTGTGTGTGTGTGTGTTGATACAAGTGTGGTGTAGTGTGTAGTCTTATGTGTATGGGTGTGTGTGAATGTCAGATTGCTTGATAAGGCAACATGCAGTCATCAGTTTCCATTGGCCTCAAAGTAAAAACACACAAACCTGATCCAGACACAAACACACACTCACACACTTTGCTGGCTGAACCGGTTCTATGTTAACACACACGTGTAGATACACACACACACATACAGTGCATTCAGACACACACACTATTGCCGGGCAGACGAGCAGTGAAAGGTGATCGCACTGAGAGGGTTCAGACCAGTTAGTGTGAAATAAAAACTACCCTAAAAAACAACTACATATCCCAGAATTCAAGCTGTTCACAGAGCTACACATAAAGCTGATT
This sequence comes from Micropterus dolomieu, assembly GCF_021292245.1. NCBI lineage: Eukaryota > Metazoa > Chordata > Actinopteri > Centrarchiformes > Centrarchidae > Micropterus > Micropterus dolomieu. The sequence continues at coordinate 19,005,430 of NC_060163.1, forward strand.
AAACTCAAACTTTCATTCTCCTCTCTTAGCGGACTGATTCCCTCACTGAATGATGTTTTTCAACACAGAAATCTGAATAACTGTAATAAGACTGCTTGTTTCGTCCGATGGCATGCAGACCACTTTAACAAAGACTTAAAAGCAACTACACAATAACAAGAAGCAATCAATATCAGCTGCTTATATTTCCTCCTTGAATTTTTTTTTGTAAACCCAGCTTTTGCCAGAAGTAGCTTTTAATGTGAAAAGTCTTATTGCCTTGTGTCTGACATATATTCTGTATCAGCTTGTTTGAGCTCTTCATGAAAAGCTATTTGATGTTTCCTGTGAGGGGAATATTCAAACCCAGGACTGAAGTTCTGCATGACATATTCTACTAGGATTTAACAGACAATCCCGTGAGGGTTTTAACATTAAGTTTGTAATGACTGGGTTGAAGAAGTTAATCAGCTTCTTAAGTACTATAAGTGATGGGGTCCTGCATACATGATCACATTATATTTATACAATTAGAGCGAAACTGGTGCTCTTAGTGCTAGTTTGAAGTGGGCTGGGATGTGTTGGAAAGAAGGATAATTCCATGAACCAATTACAATTTAAATATCAGACTCTGGTTGTTTGCAGGGAGATGACCCTGACAAATCTAATTAAACCAACACTTATTAACTGTTAAACTCTTAATTATTTATAGCTAATATGTTCTTTCATTTCACTTTAAATGTTGCTTTTTTAGCCACAAATATTTAACGCTATACAAGGTACATTTATTTGTCATATTACAGCAGGGTTGTAAAATGAGAGACAGTGTGTTGTTCCCTTTATGCAACTCACAAAGCAAATGCTATATACAAAAATTATAAAATTATATACAACTTTTGCTTTGTGAGAAACAGAGAAATCTTTGAATTTTTGAAACTAATTAACTTGTTAATAACACAATTCAAGGAGCGACTCTTAAAAGCTGATAAGAAAGGACTTTGTGTATTGCTTACTGGTTAATGACACTGTGATAACCCTGTTTCTAAATGTTGAGGCGCGACACACACTAATCCATACAAAGCTACACATAACAGCCGCTACTCTATAGTTACAGCACAAGACAAGTCATTCTACACATCTGTTCATGCAGCCTATTGTAGCTAGCTAACTACTGCACACATAACAGAATGATATCTGTCCTCAATGCACGAATTCCTTGCTCAAGCCTCTGGAGATTTATTTTATATGCCAGCAGCTACATATGTGCGCGCACAGATACCCACACACACATATATATATAAGCTATTGTGGACACACAGGCGCACAAACAGCAGATCTCACACCCTCTCACACCCTGCCTCGGTCTCGCAGTGAGTTATTGTTATTGTGGTGGACTGCAAAGGCTTAGCTGTATTTACACACCTAAAATCCTACAGTTAATTAACACATGTTTGCCCAGTGTGTGCGTCTGTGCTGGCTATGACTGTATGTACTGTATGTGTGTGTTTCATGCATGTGTCAAATGAAGGTGTATCTCTTTTTGTTTGTGTGTACGTGTGTGTTTGTGTGTGAGATTTCCCTATGGGTGGGTAGGCGTGGGGGCGATAACAACACCGGGGTTCATATCAGGATGACACTAACACACGGGTGAGGTGAGGGTAAGACGGGCAGTGGAGGTTACGCTACAGGCTGCAGAAAGTCAGAGGGGAGGAGAAGGGATGAGGACAGGTGGGAGCATCACTGAGTGACGAGGCAGACGGGGAGTTGGGGGTTGAGGGGCGGCATCCGGAAGAGTCTGTTTTAGTTGATTTTGGTTCTGTAAAGTCACAAAAAAATATGTTGGACATCTGGAGTCTGGTACAGCGAGGCGAGGGGAGCGAGGGGCCGCCGGAGAACACGGGAGGCGAGGTCCTGAAGAAGACTAATACCCCTGGAATTAGGGAAAGAAGGAAACAAAGATAGAAACATGTCAGTGGTGGAAGAAGTATTTCCTTGAGTAAAAGTGGCAATATCACAATGTAATAAAAATAGTCCATTACAAGTTAAAGAGGCACTCCACAGAAATTATAACATCAGTTTAGATATGACATCAGTTTAGTAGCCTAGTTATGAGTAGGGGTGGAAAGCAATTTAGTACATTTACTCAAGGACTGTGCTTAAGTACAATTTTGGGGTGCTTGTGCTTTAATTTAGAATTTCCATTTAATGCTACTTAAGACTTCTACTCCAGTACAATTCAGAGGGAAATACTGTACTTTCTTACTCCACTACATTTATCTGACAGCTGTTCTGACTTGTTACTTTTCCAATTAAGATTTTACATAAAAAGAATATATGATACGCTTGTAAAGTGTACAGATACCGGCTGTTACAGGTGCTGGTCATATAATTAGAATATCATCAAAAAGTTGATTTATTTCTGTAATTCCATTCAAAAAGTGAAACTTGTATAATGTATACATTCATTCCACACAGACTGATATATTTCAAGTGTTCATTCCTTTTAATTTTTATGATTATAACTGACAACCAATGAATAAAATCACTATCTCAGAAAATTTGAATATTGTGAAAAGGTTCAATATTGAAGACACCTGGTGCCACACTCTAATCAGCTAATTAACTCAAAACACCTGCAAAGGCCTTTAAATGGTCTCTCAGTCTAGTTCTGTAGGCAAGACACAATCATGGGGAAGGCTGCTGACTTGACAGCTGTCCAAAAGACGACCATTGACACCTTGCACAAGGAGGGCAAGACACAAAAGGTCATTGCTAAAGAGGCTGGCTGTTCACAGAGCTCTGTGTCCAAGCACATTAATAGAGAGGCGAAGGGAAGGAAAAGATGTGGTAGAAAAAAGTGTACAAGCCATAGGGATAACCGCACCCTGGAGAGGATTGTGAAACAAAACCTATTCAAAAATGTGGGGGAGATTCACAAAGAGTGGACTGCAGCTGGAGTCAGTGCTTCAAGAACCACCACGCACAGACGTATGCAAGACATGGGTTTCAGCTGTCGCATTCCTTGGTGTCAAGACACAGCGTCAGAAGCGTCTCGCCTGGGCTAAAGACAAAAAGGACTGGACTGCTGCTGAGTGGTCCAAAGTTATGTTCTCTGATGAAAGTAAATTTTGCATTTCCTTTGGAAATCAAGGTCCCAGAGTCTGGAGGAGGAGAGGAGAGGCACAGAATCCACGTTGCTTTAAGTCCAGTGTTTCCACAGTCAGTGATGGTTTGGGGTGCCATGTCATCTGCTGGTGTTGGTCCACTGTGTTTTCTGAGGTCCAAGGTCAACGCAGCCGTCTACCAGGAAGTTTTAGAGCACTTCATGCTTCCTGCTGCTGACCAGCTTTATGGAGA
>NC_060163.1:19008785-19026814 GCF_021292245.1 Micropterus dolomieu
TGCTGGTCATATAATTAGAATATCATCAAAAAGTTGATTTATTTCTGTAATTCCATTCAAAAAGTGAAACTTGTATAATGTATACATTCATTCCACACAGACTGATATATTTCAAGTGTTCATTCCTTTTAATTTTTATGATTATAACTGACAACTAATGAAAACCCCAAAATCAGTATCTCAGAAAATTAGAATATTGTGAAAAGGTTCAATATTGAAGACACGTGGTGCCACACTCTAATCAGCTAATTAACTCAAAACACCTGCAAAGGATTTTAAATGGTCTCTCAGTCTAGTTCTGTAGGCTACACAATCATGGGGAAGACTGCTGACTTGACAGCTGTCCAAAAGACGACCATTGACACCTTGCACAAGGAGGGCAAGACACAAAAGGTCATTGCTAAAGAGGCTGGCTGTTCACAGAGCTCTGTGTCCAAGCACATTAATAGAGAGGCGAAGGGAAAGAAAAGATGTGGTAGAAAAAAGTGTACAAGCCATAGGGATAACCACACCCTGGAGAGGATTGTGAAACAAAACCCATTCAAAAATGTGGGGGAGATTCACAAAGAGTGGACTGCAGCTGGAGTCAGTGCTTCAAGAACCACCACACACAGACGTATGCAAGACATGGGTTTCAGCTGTCGCATTCCTTGTGTCAAGCCACTCTTGAACAAGACACAACGTCAGAAGCGTCTCGCCTGGGCTAAAGATAAAAAGGACTGGACTGCTCTGATGAAAGTAAATTTTGCATTTCCTTTGGAAATCAAGGTCCCAGAGTCTGGAGGAAGAGAGGAGAGGCACAGAATCCACGTTGCTTAAAGAAGGTGTAAAGTTTCCACAGTCAGTGATGGTTTGGGGTGCCATGTCATCTGCTGGTGTTGGTCCACTGTGTTTTCTGAGGTCCAAGGTCAACGCAACCGTCTACGAGGAAGTTTTAGAGCACTTCATGCTTCCTGCTGCTGACCAACTTTATGGAGATGCAGATTTCAGTTTCCAACAGGACTTGGCACCTGCAAACAGTGCCAAAGCTACCAGTACCTGGTTTAAGGACCATGGTATCCCTGTTCTTAATTGGCCAGCAAACTCGCCTGACCTTAACCCTATAGAAAATCTATGGGGTATTGTGAAGAGGAAGATGCGATACGCCAGACCCAACAATGCAGAAGAGCTGAAGGCCACTATCAGAGCAACCTGGGCTCTCACAACACCTGAGCAGTGCCACAGACTGATCGACTCCATGCCACGCCGCATTGCTGCAGTAATTCAGGCAAAAGGAGCCCCAACTAAGTATTGAGTGCGGTACATGCTCATACTTTTCATGTTCATACTTTTCAGTTGGCCAACATTTCTAAAAATCCTTTTTTTCTATTGGTCTAAAGTAATATTCTAATTTTCATTTTCATTTCATTTTCATTAGTTGTCAGTTTTAATCATCAAAATTAAATGAAATAAATATTTTAAATATATCAGTCTGTGTGTAATGAATGAACATAATATCCAAGTTTCACTTTTTGAATGGAATTACTGAAATAAATCAACTTTTTGATGATATTGTAATTATATGACCAGCACCTGTATTCTTCTTCTTTATTGATCCGAGAGGGGTCCAGGGCTTTGCTCAGGGGCACCTTCAGCAGTAGACCATGCTGGACTTGGTGGCCCTCTGGTTCCCAAGCCAAGACCCCACGGACTATGCTAATGCTAACCACATTCACATTCTCATGTGATATGAGAATTAAACACAAAGCTGACTACTGCTCAGTAAGATTGCTCACTGGTTGTCGGCTCTTACAAGCCCATAACTTCATTCATTGAATGTCTAAAGCTCATTAGGCATAAACCAGGTTTACTTTATAGAGGACTTGCAATTTGTTTAGCCTTTAACCGTTAGGAATGCCCCACGTATGGCAGGAAATTACACGGACAATGCTCTTCACCATGTCTTTCTGTAGCAAATGTGAGAGAGGAATAACAAAACATTTAGCTTCCCTATTCTGGGCCTAAATGTGTGTCATTCTTGGGACTAACATGCTTCACTTGAGTGTCTTCGGAGACAACAAGGGAAATCGCACTGGGTGCATATGGCTCATTGGACAACCAGAGCACTGCGGAAACATCGCACTGTGGGGCAGATGGGGAAACAGCCAGCCTTTGTAGCCTCACTCCGTGCAGAAATTGGGCAACTGAACTCTGACCTCTCACCAAAATCAACATGAAGCACACATGCTATGGTGGAATGTGACAGCTTGTACATATGGCTCTGTATGAAGATTTGGACTGAGCCTCTGCAATCTGGAAGGTCTGCACCACAGAGGAAAACAAATCATTATTCACTGATATGCCATTTAGTGGTCAAACCTAAAAAAAATCATAATTTAAATAAGATGAAATTTTTCAAACACCAGGAATATCGACAACTTTAAGATATTGAGGATTTCTTAAAAGCTAAAAAGGAGGCAAACTCAGGATCCCTGCTGTCTGTTGATGTGAGCCACAATAATTCAGTTGTCAGCAGTCACCTACACACCCTTGCCACTCAGCAATGGATTGAAGCGTTGGAAGACCTGTGGCACTGCATCCATCCCCAGAAGACTGATGTGGCGTGACTCCTATGGAGCCAGTTTGCCACCCACTGCTCTCATCATGCCTCCCCATCCCAACAGGAATGGATTCTTCTGTTTATAAGTCCTTTCTGTTGATCATTGCACCTCATGTGCAATAGGGCTCAAAAGATGCACTTTCTCAACTACCACAATATGATACATATTCTTGCATGGAACATGGACTGCCCAATTTAATAAGGTAGAAGCAAATGCGCCTTCCACATTAACATTAATTAAAAAAAATGACATGATTGGTCAAGATATCATAGCGTTAGAAATGATGCTTGTTCTCTGACTTGCATGAGCGCATTTCCCAAGTCATGCAGTCCAAGCTGTTTTTCTTATTGTCCATTATATGACCTGTACAGAAAGCCTACTGTGAGCCTATCATCTTACCCATGAGCCCATAATAATTTTTATGTTTGCAAAAAAAAGCAAATACTAGATACTAGATTACTATACCCTAGAGCTACATTACCTGCTCTGCTATGGAGAACATGTGATGTACTTTGTGACAGTAACCTATAATACACTGTTAAAAAGAGAAACAAAAAACATTTGGAGACTAATAGGCAGACTAAATAAGAATGATAAAATCTTTTAAGAGTGGAAAATTTACACCAGTCCACTAACGGTTTTAATAGTCTGCCAAAAATATCCCCCGTAAATCAGAATTAAGTAGGCTCAGTCCTAGCTGCAACGAAAGGAGCCAGACTCTTGCATAATGCTGTTTTTACAAACTTAGCTCAGGCTTGTAACAATAACAGTCGACACACACAAATAATATAAATGCAAATGTGAAAAGAGTTGGTGGTGCAAAGCAAGAAGCGATGGTGTAAACGTCAGTGTTTAGAATACAACAAGTCTACTAAAGCCTAGTTCACACTACACAATTTTAAGCCTGATTTGCTGGTCGGCAAGCTCGGGGACCGTTAGGCTGTGATCAGGGGTAAATCAGTGATCGATTGCCGGTTGCCAGTTATCATGTGTGAACTACTCAAGGACGCGTCAAAATGGCTCCCCGACACATTTCTGACACATCACAGACGTGTGCCAGATATCTAGCATGTCAAATATCTGGAAGAGTCAGCCGACTCGACATCCACATCCAGCCAATGAGACCAGGCAGCTGGCAGAGCAGGCAGCTTCTTTTTCACTGCAAAACACTAGTCTTTGTCTTTATAATAGGTATCTTTATAATAACAAACAACAGTTGTTTTATGTGTAGGTTTGCGTCCTTTCCCGTGTCCAGCTGTACAGTCTGACCCAGCAAGAGAAGGAGAACACCTGGGAGAAGTGGTGTAGCCAGTTGCACTGATGACCCAGCCAGGTGACCCACGTCACAGTTAGCTATTCTTGTATTTACTAGTTTCGTTTGTAATCTCTGCAATGGAAACCCTGCAAATATGCAATGTTGTTTCAGTGTTATTACACAGAAGATAATGTTTGTACCCTTTAGGATTTTCACATTACCAATATTTTTGGATATGGTGTGCACAGACTACAGTGGTGCCTTGTGGTCTGAATCATTTTGTTTAGTTGTAGGCTTGGTAAGATTAGTGTGTTTTATATGTTGGGGATTAATGAGTTATTTTGGTTCCATTTTGATAGAATAGCTCCCAGTTAGTGGTTTTTCTTGCCATTGTGCTTCTGTTTGTTTGCTGACATTACATGTTTAAATGCAATAAGAGCCAACCAGAAAAAGCAATAAAAATAGTAAGTAAAGCACACTAATTGTTGTAAATGGTTCTGAATTGTTGGATTTTTATTTAGGGCATTTTTAAAGGGCAACCTCATTAAAATTAAACAAATGAGACGACATAATGACCAAACTCACACAACTGTCAATGCAATTTCAGGACACATCCCAGTCTCTTCATTTTAGTTTTATAAATCATATGTAGCCAAATAGGGATTTTAACATAGCAATTAAAATGAACCACTAAGGTAATCTCCTGCCATGAGTACTCTGTGAGATTAGAGTGGATTATATTGGATTATGTCCACTGACCTGATTTACTGACTGACTGCCTCTTATTATCCAAATCAGACTTGTAAATCTGACCATCAGGGTTTGGATTTAGAAAGAAAGAAAGTGTAAAGCGGTGAGATGCATTCACCTGTCATTTTTTTACCTCAGTGCATGCACAGAGAAAGATTGCACAGTGGAATGTTTTAGCGAATTCATTTCTGGCTGTCCTCTAAAAAAAAGAAAATGGAAAAAACCCTGTCTAGTTCACATATAATCAGTAAACATGTAAATTGCAGCTTCTGTACACAGAGATTAATCAACTTTTATCTTCTAAGATCTGGGTCAGAGTGAATTGTGCCAAAAACAAGAGGTCAGACTCCTCTCCTGATGTTTGCAGGCATATCATGGCTTTGGGTTAATGTACTTAGTTGTGGTTAGAAAAACATGACTATGTTAAAATGACTATTATGACTATTACTACTTACATTTTACACAAAATGTCATGGTGTGTAAAACATTAAAAGCCCATATTTAATTGAAAATAGCACAAAGACAGCTTGAAAGTGAGAATAGGTATTATTTTTGAAAGTTATATGCAGAGAGCGTATCTGTTGGAATTCAGACAGGCAACACTTCTCCAGGCGGTCCACAGGCTGCAGCAAGGGACAGCAGTAACAGCACTGTCAGTGATGCAGCTCTTGGGCCTCAGGGCAGCAGTCCATCAGGTGGTCCCTTTTGGCTTGCTGCACATGCGACGGCAACAATGTTGGTTTGCCATCCTGCATCTGGACCTCAAGAGGGAAAAACAATGCATGGTGACCCAACCCGCCCTCTTTCGCCTTGATGCAGGAGGACCTGCTATTCTGGGGCTCTCTCCTCACCGTCTGGCAACAGGGGTGCCACTCAGCAGGGTGTCTTCATAAATGTCAATCTTCATAGATGTGTCTCTGACCGGATGGGAAGGGACCTGCCAGGGGAGAGCAGTGTGTGGTGCTTGTCCCCTGGGGAGAGCCGAGGGGGGGACCACCCACCACCCATCCTCAATCCACTCCAGGTTGTCGTGGGATGGCACAAGAGTCAGGCATCATAGCCGCTGAGGTCTAACCCCTTTGTTACATTTTACAAACAACTCAATGATTTTTTCCACCGCTTCTCTCACAGTGCCGAAATAGCAAGCTAAAAGTTGAAGTTCCAGTTTGAAACTGAAAAAATTCACCATCCATCCTCTCCACTGAAGGCAGATTGATGTTTACTCTCCTCTCTGTTGTAGCTCTAAGGCCTCTAGCCCACCTCATTTTAATTGCTCAGCATCTTTATCATATTATTCAGAGGTTACAGTTAATAAGATGGCCAATTAATTCAGAATACTAATTAGGCACTAATGAAGTGTCACAGAGACAGCAATAACTGTTGGCTGATCCACAAACAATGACAGGGCAGTAAAACTGACATTGGCCCAAATTAGCCCCTTGATTTAAATAGGTTGGAGGCTGCTTTGTAGGAAATAATACAGGGATCAGAATAATGTCAAGGACGTTTTCATCAGTCAGCGTTCAGCTCTTGACATTTCTTCTGCGGATAATCAATGTTCTCTGCTCCACTGAGATAAAGTAACATTTATCTAGGTGATTGCATCTTATACAAACATTTTTGAGCTTGCAAAGTTGAAATGAACTGAATGGCTTCATTGTACATGAAGAATTCCAATAATAATTGCTCATTTGTGGGAATTTAGGAGTCCATGAGTCACTGATAAAGTGACAATACTCCACAAAAAAACTTTTGTTTGTTAACACACAAGCAGGAAACTGAAGGCTACTGGCAATTAAAATTAAAATAACAGACTTGCCAAAATTGATTGCAATGATACTGACTGGATTGAGATTTCTTTGATCAACTGTAAAAATTGAAAAACAAACAAACAAAATAATTAAATACTTATTCTAGTGTTGTCTCAGTTCCTTCAAATGTATCCACACCACTAAAGATGTAGATACAGGTGTATTGATACCTTAAAAATGAAAGCAAAATCAATATGGAATCCATACATGTAAATGTTTCTCTTTATAGTGTTTGACATGAGACACAGGAGATGAATGGTTTATAATTGTGTTGTTTTAACACCACAGACTTGTTTACATATAAGTAATATTTGTCAAGAGTAGAAAGCCTCATCACTAGTCATAGGAGCAAGAGCACAATTATAATTATTAACAAGTATAATAATAATAATCAGAGGTGGAAAGAGTACAAAAATATTCTACTTAAGTACAAGTACAATTACTTTGATGAACTTTTTCTTAAGTACAAGTAAAGTTACTGGTATAAAAATCTACCCAAGTAAAAGTAAAAAGTAGCTCATTTAAAATTTACTCAGTGTAAACATTACTTAGTTACTTTTTTAACCTTTGATAAGGGAACAAAGCCATGTGTTGTTTTCAATTTTAGTTTGACAGATACTTTGCCAAATCAATGGCGAAAAACATTACAGACCATTTATGTTATGAGTTTGACAATGTTTTTGCTTCATTAAGAAACTGTGGTGGAACAGATTAGACTGTGGCGGGCCCCACTGGACTGGGAAAACGGGAAACACTGGACTGTATATGAAGTCATATCCTTATTTACATTAAAACAGGTGGTAATTTTAATGGGACATCATAAGCATTAGTATAATAAATAACTAGTTACCAACAAGTTGCTAATGCCAACCAACAATGTCATGCACCGATGTCTTTTTGACTATTCGGAGCAAAGCATCTTACCAAACTATGAAAACTTATTTTCAACCCCCACAAGTATGCAATTATTTACCTCTACATCAGGGGTCCTCAACTACATATGTTCAAGGGGACAAATTTTTCTAAGCAGACAAAAATAATTGCATATTAATAATATTTTCAACTTTTGCAAAATGAACATTTTTATATCAGTGTGAACAGACTCCTAAAAAAACCATGGTAGGCCTAAATCCATGCACAGTACAGTGTTTCCCACAGAAGTACTGTGCAACTGTGGTGCCGTGCGCAGAGAGGAGGAGGAGGGTGCAATCGATAGGAGCTATGTACAGCATGCTAACCTCGACAACCCATCTGTATTCTAACGTTAACATATCCTTATTAGCTAGGCTCCTTCCTTACATGCTTGCTTATAACTTATTTTAAGGTGGGTCTCCAACATTGACAGCATTGTGTTAAGACAATAGATAGACTAACTTCTCAGAGTTAACTTGAATTCATTAGTTTTTCTAAAAACACACGGCTCCGTTACGATGTGTTTATGAGAGGGCGAGCAAGCGGTTGGTGCTGATTGAGTGGCTGTGAAGGTGGAGGTGTGCAGCCTGTCACACGCAGCTCTTTATGTAACTATCGATCTAGCTCACAGTGTTTGCTCCCGACTGTTGCATTACTCACTGCAATATTTCAAACTGGTCCACTGTCAGAAAACAGTTGAAATTTACGGTTGTCTTGTTGTGTAGACGCATTTTTGATGAATGAGAGCGGTCAGCGCTAATCTCACTTACAAAACAGATTGCATTTCTTGTGTCTACTTCAACGTAAAAGTGAACTTCTGTTACTTCTGTTCGCCAGTTAAATGCTTTTAATGTGAGGCTGCAGCAGCAGGAAATGTTCAGTTTGCATTAACAGTAACTTAATACAGCATTTTTTTCACAGCTTATACTGCATGATAAAGCTGTTGTTCTCATGCACTTGAAGCCAAAGTGGTCGCGAGTTTTTCCTTTCACTTTTCTTTTAACTCAGTAACAGATGTGATTGAAAATGTAGTGAAGTACAATACTTTAAACAAAACATACTCAAGTAAAGTTACAGATTGAAAAAAAACTACTTTAAAAAGTACAAGTACACAAAAGAACTACTCTTTTACAGTAACATGAATAATTATAATTCGTTACTTTCCACCTCTGATAATACACACACACACACACACACAGACACACATTTATATACAGTATATATAGCATTGTGTTTTTCCAGGTGTATGAACAGCAGGAGCAATTAAACACTGGACCATTTTTATCTATACTTAAAGGTCAGTTCTACTGTGTTCTCTTTGTATATTCTGATCACGCAGCTGTCCAGATGGTTGTAACATTCTGTGAAAAAATGAGAGCAGAAAACATACTGTAACTAAAGGTGGAACCAATATGTGAACAGACAGCTTAGAGACACAGACTGTCTCTGCTCTATTAACTGCAAGGCCCACATATTTTTGATGGGGCATTGAAGCTGTAATAAAGAACATTCTGCATATATATATTTTATATTCTCAATAAATTAATTTTCTGCCCGTATTAGAATATAATTAGTTCAACATTACATTCTTCACTATTTAAAAGAAACGCTGTCAAACATAAGTAAATATCATCCACAAAAACAGTACCTTTTCTAAAGCTTATTATGATGACATATTGTTAAGACTGTGTTGACTGAATACATTTGTCTTATTTTTTCCCCCCTGATTTGAATGTCGTAGAGAGCTGCAGACAGACATACTGTGTGTCTCCTCTGATACAGATGGTGTTTGCCAGCAAGGAACTAGACTTCACAACAGGAATTGCAAGTGCAGCAACAATTAAAGATATAATAACCTGCTGGCTTCCCACAAACATTTGTATTCTTTCGAATACATAGCTAACTACTGACCTACCACAAACTGAATTTTTAATTGTAGGTGAGAATTTTGTGTGTGCCACTAGTGCACAACAAATTTTATGATGCTTTCTCAGGCAACACTTACTCTTTTCATGTCACCTCAAGTGTGTACAAACAAATGATTGAATAATCAATGACAGCAATGACAATATGCTGTATTTTCTAAATAAAGAATAGAATATGGTATTGTGCAGTATGTGTAAGTTATTGAGTAATTTAAATGAACAAAGCATGAATCTGATCAAAACCTTGTTGCATTAATACTGCATACCATTTGAGCAATAACACTTGTCATTATTTCATTCATTTAATTTAATGGAGATTACCCTGTCTGCAAACTTGACAGTGGGATCACCAGGGACAAGGGCTGAAGCACTGTCTGCTGTCATTGTCATAGTAAACATTAGAGATGAGGCTGCTTTGCTAAGAGCAGAAACTGAATGGGCTTCTTAAGATTTGATGTTGCAAGTCCCTTCTCTTGATGGTATTCCTTGGTGGCAAGATGGTCACACCATTCACATTGTCTGCATCTTCAGCAGGTATCTCAAGGTCAAACAGATGATTGAATAATGTCTTATAGTGTGTATTACAGAAAGTATAAAAATAATACAACAAACCAGAAACTTAATTGTGCTTGATTATAATCTAAAATCTGATGCTGGACCCAAGGCTACATGCATGATTTATTTACATAACATAATTACATATATTTACACAACATACACTACATAATTACATATATTTACAAATAGCCCCCTCCAAAGCTCATCTGTTGATAACTAATGCAATTGGACAACTCTTATGCTCCCTTGTATTTTCAGGGGATTCAATGTCTTGAATAATTTAGAATTTCTTATTTCATTTTGCTCGGATGTATTATTACAGGTCCAGATTTGGTCTTTGAGGACACCGGTGACCAGCATCATGATAGCGTCTGCTGACATAAATTGTGTAAAATGAGCCTTACAACATTATTTTTTACACACTCCAAATGTGCTGTGAGCTATTTCTTTCGCTCTCTGTGTATTTTGAGTCTGATTTCATGGTTAGGGTTTTTAAGTATGTTTAATAAACAGCTCGTCCTCACCACAAAAGCGGCCATATAGGCTGATTATGCATCAGGTTATTACGACCCATTTATGTTTTTAGTTAGGCCGCGACCACCACTGGTGGAACAAGTCAGGTGACATAGTGTAAAGAGACACCACGTAAATCCATGTAAGAAGATGGTGGGGTAAATAAAGGTGTCAAGTAAACTCAGGACTTTCAATCGGTTGACCAAGGTTCAAGTTCCATGTGAAAGATAGTCAGAGTAGAAATATTTTAAGTTTTAAGTTAATTAACAGGTCATCTGACTTACGTTACTTATGCTATGTATTGACTTATTTTAACCCATACCATGATCTTTTTCTAAACCTACAACCGATTCGCAACATTTACCACGTGTTAAATGTCATGTGACTTACATAATGTACTAAAGGTCCGGTATGCCTAAAGCTCGACTGGTACTTCCTCATACATGATAAAAACAAAAAAAGAATCATCCCCTAACCCTATACTATGCAGTGCCTTCCGACATTTCAGAAGCCTTGTTAACTTCATTAATCCACCCTATCTAAACCTGGTTGTTTGTTGACAGACTTCTATGCTAGTCATGGATTATCTATAACAAACGGGTAGTGTGGGTGAACTGGGAACTTTTGGAAGAATCCCTTGTCTGAGAGACCTTCAACTCACACCTCCGGCGGATGTTTTCTGGCATCCCTGTGGAGGTTGGGGGCATTGAACCTGAGTGTGCAATGTTCAAAGCTTCCATAGCTGAAGCCGCGGTGGAGAGCTGTGGTCTTAAGGTCTTCGGTGCAAGGGCTATCCAACTGAAGAAGGAGGCCTTCCTGGATATGTTATCCCGGAGCACTCCGGAAGCAGTTGCAAGGAACCAGCAGGCACGAAGACCTGCAGCCTCTGCCGTGCAAAAGGGAAAAGGCAGGTGTGGGAGAAGTTTGGAGATGCCATGGAGAAGGACTTTCGGTCGGCACCAAGGTGCCCCTTGAAAACTGCTCGCTACCTCAGGGAGGGGAAACGGGGAACCATCCAAGCTGTGTATAGTAAGGATGGGAAGCTGTTGACCTTTACTGAGGAGGTACTTGGACGATGGAAGGAACACTTTAAGGAACTTCTGAATCCCACTAACAGACCCTCTATGGCAGAGGCATAGCTGGAGGCTGTTGGGGGATCACCGTCAATTTCCTTGGTGGACGTCACTGAGGTAGTCAAACAACTCCACATTGGCAAAGCCCTTGGGATTGATGAGATCAGTCCAGAAATGCTGAAAGCTTTAGATGTGGAGGGTTATATCTTAGATGACATGCCTGTTCAACATTGCATGGAAGTCAGGGACAGTGTCCAAGAAGTGGCAAACCAGGTTGTTAAAGTCAGCTTCAAGGAGGGTTCAGCGGTTAGTTGAATCTCAGATTGAAGAGGAACAATGTGAATTCCATCCTCATCGTGGAACAATGGACCAGCTCTTCACTCACGCAAGTCCAGACCCCTCAGGCCTCGGGCGTCTACTCATGTCCAAGGTGGGTGGCGTGTCCTTGGGCTCCGTTGTCTCCTCCCCTCGCTGGGGCCATCTTTGGTGGGGGTGGTGCTCCCGTGGCTGTCCCCTGCATGGGTTCTTGATTTCCTGCCGATGGGGTTGGTGCGGCGCTGTTGTGGCATCATACTCTCACTGGTGATATTGTGATAGGCTGGTGCACACATGCACCCACCCACACACACACACACATACACCCTAAGGCTCAGTGCTAGGGCCCCTTCTCATATTAATTTACACCACCTCACTGGGGCTGATCATTTGCTTGCATGGCTTCTCTTACCACTGCTATGCAGATGATACGCAACTCTACCTATCCTTCCCGCCAGACAACCCTACCATCTCGGCGCGGATCACGGACTGTCTCTCAGACATATCTGCATGGATGAAGGCATACCACCTTCAACTAAACCTCTCTAAGACTGAACTCTTGATCTTGGACAGTGCCCAAGGAGTGGCAAACCTGGTTGTTAAAGTGTACTTCAAGGTGCAGGAGAGGAGGGTTCGGTGGTTAGTCGAATCTCAGATTGAATAAGAACAATGCGGATTCTCCAGCGGACGCTCTCTGGCTCTGCCATCCACACACTCAATCTCAGTCCCGGCTGTTCTCATCTGTGACACCGTGATGGTGGAACGAGCTACCATATGCCATCAGAGTAGAGGTGTCCCTCTCCAACTTCAAGAAGCTCTTGAAAGCTCATCTCTTCCAAGAACAATTTTCTTTTATTACACCTCTAACTCCTAACCTCTAACATGCACTTCCTGTGCTCTTTTACTTCTATCCCCTTACAATTCTCTTGTATTGATTGCACTTTTTTTGTTAACTCTTCTTTCCCTAGGTATTTTCCCCATTGTTGCAATATGTGCTATAGATGGGTTTCTTGTATACAAACACTACTGGGTGCGTGCGTAGCCAGGGGGCAAAAATTCTTGTTGACTCAATAATAAACTGCTATTTAAGAGTTGGATCTGTTTGTTTGTGTTTCTTTTCGAATGTTGATATAACATGCACGACCACGCAGCAGGTCAGCGACAATGGACCTGATGTTGTTCAAGTAGGCTGCTAGCCAAAAAGCTAAAAGAAGAATTGAGAACGATGGAGAGAGGTGTTCTTTCCTAGCTGTATCACAGTCAGAGATGCAAAGAACATTGTCTTCTGTTGTACACTTTGTGCGACCAGGGAAAAGCTTTCAACCTCGAACAATTTTGTATTGAACCATCTGCTAAAGCAGCACAGCAAAGTCAGCCTGTAGAAAGAAACTCCAGCTGCTACTGCCAGTGCAGCATCCACTCAGCACTGCTGCTAGATTTGCCGTATAATTAATATACGACAGAGTGCTGCTCTCTGCCCCCTAGTTGTGAGTGCATCTCTGTGATGACGTTGCACAGAAACCCACCTATTAGCTCTTACTGGTATTTATTGCTGATCTTACTAGTATGTATTGTCAGTTGTAGTTCTCGTGCTGTATTTGATGCTTTGTTGATGCTTGTATGTTGTTCCTGAAATGTAAGCTAACCCAATAAACCAGTAACCTGTTTGCAGCCAACGTTAATAATTAACGTGATGGCAGCCAGCGGGACATAAATGATTATGTTAATCGACTGCCACAAGTTTAGCAAGTAAACAAACGCTCATTCATCTTTTCATAACGATCGACAGTCGGAGTTAACCTCCGGTAGGTCGTAGCAAAAGCAAGAAGGAAGCTAACGTTAGATGGCCAATGCTGAGGTAAACATGTTTACTAACCTCAGGTTACTAACCTATTTTGTGTTCAGCACTTCTTTTGTTTGGGCCTTGTTGTATGATGTTTTAAAGCCAAAGTTTATGATGAATGGCAGAGCAGCTGTCGCTGTTTGCTGTCCTCTCTCACGTGTGGCCGCGCGCAGCTGATACTACGTGTTACGCAGGCAGGTAATAGTTCTAGGTAACGGAGGGAGGGGAATAATAACAGCAAGCTCATCAGACGTTTCCTTAAAATAAACATTGTTCACAACTCCCACACCTCGAGTCCAAGTCAAGTCTGAAGTTTTTTGAGGACAAGTCTCAAGTTGAGTCTGAAGTCACTGTGTGTGCGACTTAAGTCGAACTCGAGTCCAAGTCTCAAACTCGAGTCCCCATCTTTGATGTTGGATGTTCAAGTTAAACATGGCCAAAGCTTCAAATAATGAGGTTAAAGTGTTTAAAAGAAATCCCTGTGAGCAAAAAACTCCTTTTGTGAACGTTCTGTTTTGAGCTGCTTTTTCTACCAACAGCTCCGTTCTACGACATACCGAGCCAGACGAGCCGGTGTTCCATATATGGTCATTTGCTCCGCACAGCAATGGCACAGCAACGGCACAGCAACGCTCAGTCTGCCTGTACCGCCCAGTGACATCAAGAGCCTGGTAACATGCTTCAGGTCTTGGCCAATCCGAAGACAATGGGCTTTGAGAGAGGGGGCCTTAAAGAGACAGGAGCATCTACAGCTTGTTTCAGACAGAGGCTGAAATGAAGGCCTACTGTACATGAAGAGTCAGTATAAGACAGCAAATTTTTTTTTTTAACTTTAAATCATGCAAAGATGCATGTTTGCTAACCTCAGGTTACCAACCTATTTTGCGTTCAGCGCTTCTTTTGTTTGGGTCTTGTTGTATGAAGTTTTAAAGCCAATGTTTATGATGAATGGCACAGCAGCTGCCGGTGTTTGTTGTCCTCTCATCCTCATGCTAGGCAGACAGTATGTGTTACGTAGGAAGGTTATAGGGATGGGAATAACAGCAAGCTCATCAGATGTTTCCTAAAAATAAACATTGTTCATGAGTACCGCGCCTCGAGGCCAAGTCAAGTCTGAAGTCACTATGTGTGCAACTTAGGTCGGACTCGAGTCCAAGTCTCAAACTCAAGTCCCCATCTCTGCTTGAGAGCACAGCATGAAATCAAAATCATTGTGATTCTTTTCAGTGAGACAAAAGTTGAATTTTGATATTACAGAATGTTCCAGTACATTGGAATATTTTGTTTGTCACTAATTTTGGCATTTTTAACAAATGGATGGTACTACACTTTCACCGTTAAAAGTAAGTAATTACAGTCATTAGCTTTAATGACATACAGTCTGGCACTCGTCCATTTTGTACTCCTGCGCTACATGTGTGACTTAACATCACTGCTGTTGTTGCAGCTTGATTTTGTTTCCTTTGCAGTATTTGTTTGAAGGATAAGGAGGGTAGTGATAGGAAAAGAGTTATGCATTATTCATACGAATTAGATGCTGCTACTCAAGTGTAAATCTGCATCTTGCTGTAGAAAATGGAGAAAGACAGGAGATGCAAAGTGCAATGTCCACTCCTCCCACCAGACTACAGCATCTGTCATTGAACAGCCTACTGCCAGTTCACCAAACATGAAGCATGTGTGAGGCCTTATCTGTTCGGCTCTGATGAGCTGCCAAAATTCAGGGCTAAGGGGACAGCAAGGCAGCCGTGCATCACTTCTTTCCCTCACCCAGCCCTCCTCCTTTACCAAAGCTACTGGCCAGCCACTGATATGAGCAACAATTTCCTGTCTGGATGCTGTCTCTTACACACACAGAAAAGACACACGCAGTACAAAAAATGCACACACACACTCTCAGTAACTGGGTACTTAGGTATGTATTAAAGATGGGCTTGCACATGTGCACACACACACACTTTTATCTCCAACTGCTTTGTTGGTAGCTTGCCTGGCCTGCAGCAATCTCTTACAGAAAAAAGACAGTGGATTTTCCGAGCTGAGCCACATTCTACCAGCTCTACTGGATTACTATGCAAACACAGCTCCCTCCTCCTAATATCTTCTCCATTTTCAACATGCACCTGACTCCCTCTTTTCTATCAGTAAAATCTTCCCTGTTATTCAGTGCGTCCCTCTTTCACTCACTTCTTCCATCCCATAGCTGTCACTATCATCCCCTGGCCAATTTCCAACATGCCACACAAGGGGATGGGAGAAAATGGCTGTGACTGGGGGGGGGTAAGGTTAGGGTTATTGGCTGTCGTGACTGTTGGCACGCTGCAAGGTGGAAGACACAAGGCTCGTCTGAACCCGCCAGTGGCTCTTTAAGCAGTCAGGAAGCACTTTATATAGTGTCCTTCTGTTCATGACCTCTGTGCCTTCACAGTCCAAAATGTCATGGGCAGCAGGAGTCATGTGGGTGTGTCTCAAACTAGTTTTGAACTGCCTGAGGAGTCAGGTATATTCTAGGGTGTCCCAGTGCAAAATTGTTCCAGTTCACTGGAAGTTCAGCTGCCAATAAAATTCCCACACTGCACTGTAAAACGGTAGTTACGTACTGTAACTCCAGATTCTATGAGTATAGGGCATAGACATCTTTTCTCAGTGCCACTCAGGTGCGCGGAGGGGTAAACCCAATAGCGATAGCCTTAGAGGGTGAAGCCTATATGAACAGCATTATTTCTCCTTACAGACTGGAAAAAGCATTGCTACACTTTTATTTCACTTCCACTTGAGGGGTAGAATAACTCTGACAACAGACCAAAATTAATTTGCTAAAAGTATTACAGTTCATAGAGTGAATTAAAGAATTTTAATATGGTGTTCTTTATTGTACATAAAGTCTCCAAATAAATAACAGAACATTGTATTCTTCAGTATGTTTAAGTTATTAGGACAGAATGAAATGATGAAAGCAAGGCATAACATTTGACCGACTGCATTTGTCATAACTAATTATTTCATTCATTTAACTTGATGCAGACTCCCCTGTCCGCAAACATGAGTGAGATCACCAGGGACAAAGGCAGAAGCACTGTCTGTCATTGTAAAATCACCCAGTATTTTGGTTTTAATAACAGCTGAAATAAACATCAGAGATACTTTGCTAAAAGCAGAAACTGCAGGAGCTACTCAAGATTTGATGATGCATGTTTCTCTTCTTGATGGTATTCCTTCATTGCAGGGTCATCATAGCATTCACATTGTCTGCATCTTCAGCAGGTAGCCCCTTAGCCTGTTTTTGTACTCCTGATTAGAAGAATCATGTCTGGTGAAAGTCTCTTCTCCAGGTCCACTTGCATCTCCCAGTCAGAAGCTTGATGCAAAATGGAGGGTGGGTTCATGGGAGTTGATCTTGGCATAGGAGCCTTATCTCCTTTCAATTAACAACTTCGTATGGGGTTTTCCCGTTTGGCAATATTTGGAAGGACTTTGTCGTGCCCCCACCTCAATCCGTTCTCATCCCATCAAATACTGACGCTTTGACAGTGTCATTATTTGACCCACAATGTACCCTTCAGTGTCTGTATGAGACGCCCTGGGCTTTTAACTAACTCCAATGTAACACATCTGTGTCAGGTAATGTAATATACAGAACCAAAAGTCAAAGTTGACTTATTTAAAGTTTGCATTTACAATTGCTCTTTACACTATGTCACATACATGACTTAAGTTACTTAATGTACTTATTTAAATCCAAACCTAACCAAGAAGTTTTGGTGCCAAAACATAGTCGCTTTGGATAAAAGCGTCAGATAAAAGAAAGCCCCCTTGGGCCCTGTCATTCCAGCCCCCCCAGGTCAGCTATCCCAGCTGACAATGGGCGAAAGGCAGGGTACACCCGGACAGGTCGCCAGTCCATCACAGGTTGTCTCAATAATAATTATAATATTTAACAGTTCAAACAGCAGGAACAACAACACCAGTAATATAATAGCTGTTATTTAGCCAAAAAAGGCATTTGGCAGTAGATTGAGTTACTCTAGCCACTATGTCTGCTCATCACACCCTTCAGTGTCCCAATAGGTATGATTCTCTGAAACAGCAGCATTCAGTGTGAAGAAATGTCGAGTGTCACTGGAGTGGAAGTACCAAAAATGGTGGACACACAGTTGGCCTGGTTTCTTTTGGACATCAAGTTGCTAGTTGGCGTAGCTTCAGAAACAGCTAGTGCTGTGCTCTGGCAAGTAAGGATAGGAAGCACAATTAAACTTACATAACATTATGACTACCTACCTAAAATTGTGTAGGTCCCTTTTTGATCGTTTAAGTCCTGAAAGTTTCAAGGTGGGACCTCCATGGATCGGACATGTTTCTCCAGCACATCCAACAGATGCTCAATTGGATTGAGATCTGGGGAATTTGGAGGCCAAGTCATCAACTTGACCTCTTCCTGAACCATTTTTGCTTTGTGGCAGAGCACCTTATCTTG
>NC_060163.1:19026914-19027484 GCF_021292245.1 Micropterus dolomieu
CTACATGCTCATACTTTTCATGTTCATACTTTTCAGTTGGCCAACATTTCTAAAAATCCTTTTTTTTGTATTGGTCTTAAGTAATATTCTAATTTTTGGAGATACTGAATTTGGGATTTTCATTAGTTGTCAGTTTTAATCATCACAATTAAATGAAATAAACATTTGAAATGTATCAGTCTGTGTGTAATGAATGAATATAATATCCAAGTTTCACTTTTTGAATGGAATTACTGAAATAAATCAACTTTTTGATGATATTCTAATTATATGACCAGCACCTGTATGTGTGACCAAAAGTGTCACACATAATTTAATTTGACTAAGCAGCTGCTTTTAAATTCTCTACTCTGCAGCTCTCTAACCTGTTTTCTTACCTCTCCTCCTTCCCCACCCTGCTCCATTCCTCCATATTCTCCCTGCAGGTGGAGATACAAAGAGTTAGAATAAATAAGATTAAAAATAGAGGTGGTGGGGGGGGGGGGGGCTAGGATGATAGGTTGAGGTAATGGCAGGGACGAGGGCCTCAAGCACCAATGACCACCTAGCTTTGGTTTTCCTCCAGCTGTG
>NC_060163.1:19027504-19057155 GCF_021292245.1 Micropterus dolomieu
GAGGGGGGGGGGGGGGGGGGGGGGGGGGGGGGGGGGCTAGGATGATAGGTTGAGGTAATGGCAGGGACGAGGGCCTCAAGCACCAATGACCACCTAGCTTTGGTTTTCCTCCAGCTGTGAAATTACAAAGCACTACAAAGACCATGCTGTGGGGTCTACTCCACTCTTATGATCATGCTTAAGACTTCCCAGGGAGGTCAGTTAGTTGATTAGAGCTTTACAGCATGTAAGACCTTTGTCTGAAAGTCTCCAGGTACACAGGCCTTGTTCAGCCTGAGCAGTGCATGAAGCTATTTTGATGCATGCTATGAATATATTCGCTGGCTTATCTGACGTGCTGGAGATGTTGCTGAGAGCCTGTATGTCACTTAATGCTACACAGAGGAGCTACATGGTTAGAGATGGGGATTTTAGTATCATTGTTGCTTAAACCACACAAACTAGTGAGCATCTGAGAGGTCAGAGGAAAGTGTTACTGTCATATTCAGAGTAGGAAATTGTGAATTACTCACAGACACTGCTGTTATACAGTCCATTTAATATAATGGAAGCTTTTATCCGTACTGCGGGAATTTGTCCATTTTAATTTGGGAAGCATCACAGCAGCTTCAGTTTCTTCTTTTACCTCTTGACGCTCACTTAGCCTGCTGTAAGCTATTAGCTAATATACACTTACCATTTTATTTAGTGCACTTTAGTGCCTTTTTATATAATCTAACAGTCCTGCAATAATTCCTACCATAAAACATTCTGCAGGAAATCTCAGATTTACTGCAGGTTTATTGGATTAGATTGTACAGGTGTCCCTAATAAACTTGGTGCATGTAGCATGCAGAGTATCCTCTCACTGTCTCTCCTTCACCCTACCCCCCCCACCCTCCACCCAGGATGATCTATAATCCCACACTGCTCTGTCCAATAGGCACCTCGTATACCGGCTCCTCCTATCAGGGAAACACAGATGATACACAAACACACAAACAACATAAACAACAAAAGGTGAGAACAACAGCAACACAGAACACACAGGGCAGAAGCATCGCCACAGTATACTAAAAGAGGCAACACACAAGACACAGAAAAATTATTGCCTACATGCAAGATGCAAAAGTTAGATGTAAGGCCATCTAACATCTGAAGGTTTGACCACAGAGTTCAAAACATAAGAGCAGAACAACGGCCATCACTGTTACCTGTCACAAATTAAATGAATGTTTCAGGAAAAATGTTTTAAAAACAGCACAATGTAACTGGATTTGAAATTTAATGGATATAACATATTTTGAGATCTGGTTAAAAACAGTAATGCTGAGCAAACACATACTGGTTTACATCTTCACGTTGGTCATTTTATTGTGGAAATGATTAACCGATAAATCAATGTAAGCAATAATAATACATTTAGTAAAAGCTAGACTGATAAAATTAAAATCTAGATTATGTAACTATTTTCTAGATAAAATTATCTATTCATTTAACTGATAATAAATATTGTCATTGCTTTCAGCTCTAATTCATTTATAAATAAATGGATGAAGGGCATCATAATGAATGAGAGCACAGCCATCGAGGGATTGTTTGTTTGTTTCAGTTTTAGCATTGCTTTGATTTATCATTTTGTTAAAAATGGGGAAAGAGCTCTGTCTAGTGGCAGACCTTAAAGCTGTCTCCAAAACATCATTCAGTATCAGTTTCAGGTTCAATTTAAGTCTGGACCTGTCAGTCTGAGTTGATCAGTCCTAGTTGAGATCTTTTCATTGTGCTGTGTTGTCCCTATTCTGAGCTGCGTGTTCTGATCCAGAGGTTCTACTGGTGTCAAATGACTCAAACCTCTGAAGGCTGTTGGTGTAACCCAATGTTAACATAGTAGCTGACCTGGTTGATCACCCCGGTCGATGCGGCAACATTCTCGAGACCCTCCACGGTTGCCTGTGACACTTCGTTGGCCCCAGCAACCGCTGTGTCCCCAACGATGTTGGCCTGATCCACGGTCCTGTTGGTCACTGAGACGCAGAGTGGAGGACAGTTAGACATAACAGGAGAGGGGAAAACATATAACTAATAGATATTACCATGAAACTTCCCCAGTTGGTTACTTATATTAAGACACTGATTTTTTGTATTAAGTTTTCTGAAATGTTATGCAAATTAGGCACAATATAATTAAAAATGTGCTAATTTGCATCCATCTGAACAGTGGATGAAGCCAGGTTAAAAATTCTTTGACACATTACAGTCAAAGTATTTACAGAGGTATATATTTTTTTTATCACTCCATAAATCAGAAAATACTGTCAAAAATCGTAAAAAAAATTGCCATATTTTTAGGAATAAAATGTATAAATCAGTCTATGGATAATATGGACAAAC
Source organism: Micropterus dolomieu (assembly GCF_021292245.1). NCBI lineage: Eukaryota > Metazoa > Chordata > Actinopteri > Centrarchiformes > Centrarchidae > Micropterus > Micropterus dolomieu. The sequence continues at coordinate 19,029,875 of NC_060163.1, forward strand.
CCCTCTGTAAAAAGCTTCAGAATAAAAGGTAGGAATACACACTGGTAAGTTTGGTGTATGTGTATGTAAGTGCAACTGAAGTGGATATTTCTGGCTTCGAAAAAAACTCAATTTGAGAAAATGGCCTTTAAATATATTTATTGTAACATTCTCTATATTCTGCAGGTCAATAGGGTAAAACATGTAACTAATAGATATTACAATGAAACCTCCCCAGTTGATTGCTTACATCAAGACAATTCTTTTTTGTACTTCATGTTTTACGAGACGTTATGTTTAAATAATGCAAATGTTGCATTCTAATGTTAATGCCAATGCTAATGATAACGTATTTTGGGAGTTTTCCTTCCACTTAGTCTGAAAGAATACATGTTATGGAAGTCTCAAAACTGACCAGTGCATAAAAAATTGTCTCCCCTTAAACTGAAACACACTCACATTCTGTACACTGACAAAACACACGTATATTATCCTATTTGAAACCTCAGTGCTACATTATGTTATGTTTCTCTGCGCGGTTTGCATTTTCAGATATCAGTCTGACCATTGTGGGAGACATTCCCTGATGATACGATAGAAAAGCTCAGGGAAGCGGTTGTGCATTTCAAATCAATAGAGGTGGGGCTGTAAGCAAGACAGACATTTGCCAAACCAACCAGTTAACCTTCACCCTTCAGTCTTTTCTATAGTATAATCAAAAATACAGTTTGAACCCCCCCCCCCCCGCACCAGAGGCCAGAAAACACCCACTGGTACTTGATGGTTGGTGAGAACCGCAGCTATAGTGGCCACACGGGGCAGCAATGAAACAATTCTGCTCTCGGAAGAAAACTTAAAACGAAAGAAAAGTGAGATTGTTGCTTTAAAATGTGTTTTTCAGTTTTACAAGAGAAAAGGACTAACTGTTTGCTTTGGCAAAAGTACAGCTAGTTAACTGCCCCAGGTCAAATAGCAGCCTTCTACTCCATGGTTATAGAACTTAACCAAATATCATCCTGGGCTAACAGACAACACCTGTGAGATCATGAAAATACATCTGAAGATCCAAACCACTACCAGATAAAACTTTATGTGACTGAAGCACCAAAGTCACAAATGGGGCTTGCATATTTTACCTGTAAGTTTTTCTTACCTGTGTTTACTGATGACACAACTCCCTCCTTTGTCTTACTGCCTGAGGATCAAAGAGAGATTAAAATCAAGATCATATGTAACTCATGTTTCTTACTTTAGTAGAAAAATATCACATTTTCAAATTACAAATAGACTGTCACATTTTGGGGGTTTGATTTACATTTTTCTTGATTTATTTTATATTTTTTTGAGTATTTAATTTTTGTCTTTTAATCAGTGCGGGGTGATTAGGATGTGAGCTTGAATTTCATCAATAAGTCAAACCATGGCCCTTACACCCAACTGATGATGAAATAAATGTATTATTTCCTGATGTAGTAATGCGAAGAGAATAAACTTGTTATAATAGTAATGCTGAACATCATTAGATCATTAGATCAGTTATTGCATCAGTCTAATAATGTAATGTTGCTTATGGTTTTGGTTTTGTTTAAGTTTTTTTACGTACTTTGATAAACACATTTTCAGATTTACATGTTTCACATTTTAATTGCCACAAAATCAGAGAAACATAATAGAGGTTTGAATAATACAACAGATTCATCCGTCCTTTTGGAAACATTTCTTAGCTTCTGTATCCCACCATGACTCTAACATATCCTTCATGAGAGTGTCAGGTCAGCAGTATCGATTCCCCTTTCTAAAAATACAGACCTTCTTCTACCTTGTCCTTACGGTGTGACTGATGTGTTTACCTTCTTTTTTAAAGGTGACTATGTCCTTTTTTTGTCTGCTTGGATTGTTTAATTTTCTGCTTTTTTTTCTTTTCAACCTTGAGAACTCTGTGTTCAAGAGCTCTATAAAGCTCTGTTGTGTTTTATGGAAGCGCATTTATTGAAAACATCGTGTGAACAGCAGCACCTCTCTGTATTTCCCTCCCTGCTTACCAGCACTGTGCTCATTACTGAGTGATCCCAAGCAGATTAAATTGTGGTTATATAATCCGCCAGAGTGAGGGATACAAGAAGAGAAATATCTGCTCTAAGAGATGGAAGGGAATAATGGGAGGAAGGTAACTAAAGAAGGAAAGGGAGGAAACATTTGCAGAATAACACCAGTTTGTGCAAAATGACTGTTCCCTCTTTGTACATTTACATAGATGCTACTATCTTGCATCCAACAGTCCTCTCTCCGGCTCCTGCTTTTCTCTATCTTCCTGCACGCTGCCTGTGCTACATGAGCCACGTGCCTGAGTACTGAGCAGTACTGCAGTACAGTTCAACACTCACACAAACACACACACACACACTGCAATGACACAGCTTCTTTCTCCCAGTCAACAGAGGGAGCCCTCCGAGTGTCATCGTAAATATCTTTGGTAATCTATCATACAGAACAAACTGTTCCTGTAACTGTATGTGTTAACTTCTGAAGGAACATTTGATTTCCTTTTAGATGTAAATTATTGAGCATATGACACCCCTGAGCATACAACTAGAACAAGAAAGCCATTTTTTAGATAATCCTGATAATAAATGATAATCCCGATCAAAAGCTTGCCTCAATAAATGAAGATTGCACGGATTAGAGTGTGTGAATGCTTTTTGCTATTACGAATTAATATCTTAAATGTGCACAAATGTGGCTTCAGTCGGTTTTTCCAAAGGAAGGTTTGTGCTATAGCAGTACTGAGATAAAAACTCAGATATGTCCTGTATTTAATGAAAAATCCTATCAATGGTGGTATTATTTATGTGTTTGCTGCATCATTAAAAGATATAACATATGCAGTGAGACATTCACAAGCTTATACACTTATACAAAGCTACATAAATTAGTAAGAGACAGAAAGGCAATTATAAGATCTTTTGAAGCAGCAGGACTGCTAAAGCACAAATACTTTTCTGGAAAAACTACCTAAAGCCATATTTTTTATATCAAATGCAGAAAATCAGCACCTAGAACCATAGGTATTATTCATTCATAAAAACATCTCAATCAACCAACACTGATTACAAGAATATAGTAAATAAAAACCGTTAACATAAAAAGAGATAAAAACAACATCAAACTAAATTCCTTAATAAAAGAGAACATAAAACAAGAGCATAAAAACTAACTGTTGTTGTAATTTTGTGGCAGCTTGTGTTCAGTGACTCGTGGGATTTTCTATTTTAATCACAGAGCATGTCACACTGTCTATCCAGGTTTGGCCTGTTTGTGAAAGCAGGCGTGCAGACCTCGATACTGTGTACCCACATTCACATGCAGACATATGCACTCTGCTGCAGGCAGATACAGTGGTTTATCTGAGCCATCGACCCTTTTTGCTTCAGCGATCACTCTTCTGTTCCACCTCCCGTGATTTGCCTGTCCATTTTCTTTTTCCCCTCTTACCTTCCTCTCTGTCTCTCTGTCACTTTTACCTTCCCCCCTCACCTGAGTCTCATCCCTCTCTTTCTTTCTGTCCCTCCATCTGTTCATACAGGAGCAATGGGACTAGGAGCTCAAAGCTTTTTTTGACACACCCCTCCCCTCTCTCTCCCTCTTTTCTCTCTCTGTCTCTCCCTGTGCATCTCTCCATCTTTCCCTGGTATGGGTGATGTTTTTTTTAAGAGCTATGGGGGAGGAAGGTGGTTAGTCATCAAAGCAGAACACACTGGCAGTCAAATCCTGCTGCTACGCCACAAACGCACACACATTGTTGCATCAACACAGGGTTGGGGTGAGGGTGGGGGGGGGTTGATGGGAGAGCCAATTGCTGCAGTGCTCAAGAGATCCTAGCCCCATCTGTCTCACCTCCCTCCCCACTCTTTCAGCTTGTGACATTGACTTTTGCACACATATCGTTACATTTGTCTTTTCATTTTTAACATCATGATTAAGATTTTGAAGCAGCTGTGTGACAGTCAGTCAGACTGAAGAGATGGACCGCAGACAACGACTAAGACTTCCACTCCGCTAACTCCTCACCCACCCTCCTACTTTTACACTCCGCCCCTCTCAGGCGGCCTAAAAGCCTGGTACTCGGGGTAACCTTGAGATGTGACGCATTAGCTGCTTGAGCTAATATAAAACCGTAAAGCATCTGAAGCATTTTTTTTGCTATTTAAAATGGTCTGTCCCCGAATACTCACAGCTTCATTGTAAATGTATGCATTTATCTTAAAATGCCTGTGAATTTACCTCAAAAAATGTAAGGCAGCCTATTCAATGTAGGTCAGCTCTCTTCTGTAAATTAATAATGGCAGCTAAACAGAATCTCTGGGGACTTAATCTCTGCAAACACTTCCACACACCACTGAATGTGAATAAAATAGGACAGATGATGAAAAGGAAGATCCTCCAGAACCCTTCTTTCCGCCTCTCTTCTCCTCTTTGTCTTTTATTCTTTTTTTCCCAACCAGTCCTCTATCTGTTACTGCCCTGCTACCCAAATGCAACTTTTTTCATCTCTTTCTTCATCTAACCCGCCCTCCTCACTCTGTCTATCCTTCATTCATTCAGACCCCCACCCTCTGCCCTGCACCAGTCCTGCAGCAGTATCTTGCCTCTTTAATTTCTTCTTCCTCTTCCTTCTCCTCCCACTCCCTCTCTTCCTGTCACTTCTCACAAGTGTCCCAGACATGGACACCCATGGGACCCCACCTCAATCGGTGCAAAAGTGCATGATGCAACCACATACACACACACACATACACACAAAAAAAACAAGTGCATCTTTCACAAATTGACCAACTTTCCTTTTTGTCTGCAACTCAGTGCACCTCAGACATGATGTGTTACGTACCTACATACATCACCCCTTCCTTGGTCTTGGCTGCTGCCTCCTCCATTCCAGCTTTGGTTTTCTCTGCGGCGGCCACCACTCCCTCCTTGGCCATTGAGAACCCTTTCATCAATGCATCCATCTTGGGCGACGAGACGGCTGGGCTCCCCTGCTCCAAACGGGCCTGGCTGGCTGGCTGGCTGGTAGACTTGCTGTCTGGTGCTTACAGTGAGCGTGCAGAAGAGATGATATGAGATGTCAGAGTGTGTGTGTCTATGTGAGTTTGCGTGTGTGTGTGTGTGTGTGTGTGTGTGTGTGCGCCGTTGGCTCCTCCTCCCTTTGGTGCTACAACAGAGTGCTCAGACGACCGCACAGCAAGGCTACAGCACGGAGACTGAGAGGAAGAAGGGGGAGGAAACAGCCGGTATGCACGAGATGGAGAGAAGAGGAGGAGGAGGAGGAGGAGAGACGACCGGATGCTGCAGCATTTTCAAGTCATGCTGCAACCACACCTCCACCCGTCATCCATCTTTCTCCTGATGATTCTCACTCGTGCTCTGCTCAGCCTCCAGCTTGCTGTTTGCATATTTTGATTGGCACGTTGCTCTAGACACACCTTCTACATGCTGAGCTTGTGAGCACTGTTACATAAACAGCAGAGGTTCAGCACTGGAAGCGAAGAGGATTTCTATTTTCACATCATATGCCTTGTGGGATTTTGTCATGTAATCACATCACACAGCTTGTCCCAAAGAAATGATTTTTGAACCACTTGTTTATGTACTGTATGTAAATATTGTGTGTATCACTCTGTTTATGTATTATGCTTTTTGACCAATATGTCACACCAGCAATGCCTCACTGAAATCAATTAAATTGACTTTAGTGCTGAAAAGAGAGCACCTGCAGGCATTTTTATTGTTGTGAGAAGAGAGAAAATGCTTTGTCATCTCCACCTGAATGAGTCACAACTGCCACCTTCCCCCTCCCTCCTCCTTCCCATCGTCCCATTTTATCCAGACATGCCGACTCAGCAGCACAGCAATTCTGTGGATTGATATGATATGACAGCAGCTCAGTTTCCACAATTTTTATTAAATGTTTTAATCATTAAGGAGACAAGCAGAGAGAAATTATTGCAAACACAAATAAAAATAGGCTGCTGCAACTGTATATTTTTTTGCATATATATATTTATTTTATCAGGTCCACACACCTGATAAAATAAAGGTAAAGAAGTAAACAGATATATTTGGAACAGTGCTGTTTTCCTGTTGCAGAGAGGAAGAGGTCTTTTCTTTTCAGTATGGCTGTACAGAATCCCACCGCCCTCTTGTGGCTTTAACACATACATCATGACACAGCATTAGGGCTGACTGATGGTTCTCTTTAGATATATAAATAATTGTTCAAGCATTTCATGGACATATTATAATCTGTAAAATCATCATTTGCAGAGCTGCAGTATTTTCTTAAGTGTCCTTTAGGTTTTTGAATGCTGACCATTAAAATTACACAAAGCTGAACACTTTAAAGCTGTGTTAGTAGTTCTTTTAGTGCTTGAATGTTTTTGCTTTAAAATCTTAGGCCAAGTCTGTAGGGCGTATCAAGGAAGTTTTTCATTCATTTTTGTGACTTAAAGCTGCACTAATCAGTATTTTTATATTAACAGAAGGCCAAATAATTATGTGTAATGTGACAGAGGTTGCTCGTAGCGATGAACCCATAGTGAATTATAACCAAACTGTGCAGTTTCCCTCAGCTCTACAGAGCTTTTTTGAGAGTTTCCACTCTGTTTTGGTTTTCTGGCCCACAGCTAAAATCCTCTGTACGCTAGTTACCTGCCCAGCACCAAACAAAAGACAGATAAAATTAGCAAATAGCTTAGGCCTACTTCAAAGTAACCGTTGAACAGAAATACCTGGCTAAAGAGATATTATTCTCAGGAATTGATGGAGATCAAAACAGAGCTGAAAGGAGCGTGAATACTGGTCATTTGTTTCATGGCCAGAAACACAACTCCAACTGAATGCTGTTGCTCTGTGTCTACTGGATGTGTAGATACTTTGCTAACATGCATATATTTTATAAGCTAATATGTTGCGTTTAAATCTTTTCCCACTCGCCCCAGATGTCCACAAAAACCTCAAGTCCAAGCCTCAAGACTGCAGCTCTGATCACTTTACCTCAAATTGATTAGTTCTTACTCATGACAGTTTAGACCTTGGGAGTATCCATTGGTATTTTTGAATGGCACCAAATCTTCCTTAGCATCTGCTTCATCATCAAAGGTCTTTCTTTTATGTCATGTTAAACAAAAACAAACTTTGCGAAAACAGTAGCAGTAATATACAGCTCTCAGGTTTGCCAGCACCGCTCCCATAGTTGTGTCATTGTCCATGTCGCCACCAGCTAATAAACAGTCAGATTTTTCTGTCAGAATGTATTAGATGCTCTTTCTGAATGATGCTTTTCTCTGCAAAGTCAAAACACCCCCCTCTGCCATACCAACGGCACTAGAAATGACAGGACAGGATGATTGAAGAATGTCCCTATCAATCGTGGCACTGCTCATGCCTCCAGTTTTTGATTCACAAAATAGAGAGTGACACGTTCATTTAATTTATGAGTTTACAACAGTTCACTCAGCCATATGGTTTTAATAAAACATTTATTCACATTGAAATCAGTACATTTTTGAGTGCATTTTTTTACATATTGCATTTGTGCATGTAGGTAAATCTCTATGTGTGTGTGTGTTTGTCTTTCTCGCAAGCATGTTTTTTTAGTGTTAAAATTCATACTTTTGTGAATGTGGTTAATGTACTACAAGAAACATCATCAGCTCTGCATTTTCACTTGAATACTTTTTTGTACAATTTCCCTTTCATTTAAAACCCAAATAAACAGGAAAAAAAGAAAGAAAGAAAAAACCCAAATGCGAGATCAGGTCTTAGCAGCGGACAGATACATTTGACAGGTAATATTGAGCTTATGAACACATTGCATTCTCACACTAACAGTTAGTATCTCACATTCTGCTTATCTAGCCTACAACACTATCTCGCATTCCTGAGGAGTTTCCGCCTCCTCCTGCTCTTTTTCCTTTTCCCCTCCATAATTTATCCCTCTTCCTGTTAACTCCTGTGCTTTTGTCCATGTCCTCCTTTACATGTCCTCTCTCTCGCTTTCTCTCCTGCTTCTCTTTATTCCTGGACATTGAGGATCTGTGCAGACAGTCCGTGGTGCCAGTTCTTCAGCTTGGCAAAGCGGGGCCCTTTCACCTCCGACTCAAACCTCTCTCTGATGGTGTGGAAGGCAGGACAAGGCTGTTACATCAGGTAATACTGACACTTTTGCTCACAATGTTAAAGTTCAACATTAAGTTACATGAGAGGATTGATTGAAGACTGGTAATGGGAAACCAGCTAGCCTGGATCTCTTCCAAGGTAGCAAAATCCATCTATCCTACCATCACCTCTTTAGCTCCCTAATAAAAACAGTAGCCTATATCTCGTACAAAAAACAATGAGCAAAAATGACATGTTGTGCTATTTCTTAGCCGTGATCACTTACTTTCTGGAGTCTCCACTGGCTGCGTGGCATATTGTTTTTAACTTTAAATTAAATAAACGAGATATAATGTTTTAATTTGTGCTTGTAGTTTTTTGTTGTATACATTTGGACAGAGCCAGGCTAGCTGTATCCCCCTGTTTCAAGGCTCGATGCTAAGCTAAGCTAACTGTCTCTTGGCTCTCCAGTTGTGAAAATAGTCTCAATCTTTTTATCTAACTCTTGGCAAGTAAGGATAATTTCCAAATTGTGAACAATTCCCTGAAATAGTTTTGCTTTTTTGGCAAATTTTGTGTCAGTTGATGGAATGCCAGTAGAGCAGCCAGGTACATTTTGAAGTATTGAACTAATGTACAAATACCCTTTAAAGTCCGCTGACTTCTCCCCATCTTACCTCGACTTCTGCAGAGCTTCCTCATCTGGATCTTGCACTGCATGGAGGGAAATAAACGAGAGAATTTGGTGAGGATTCACTAATGAGAAGATAACTGAACTGAGAAGGTTGAAATGGACAAAACAAGTTAAGATAGAAGGAAAGCAGGAGTCAGTGTACTGACTGTATTCAGTGCCAGTGATGTGGGCCAGGATCCTGAAGCTCTTGGACTGCAGGTTGGCAGCACGACGAGCCCATTCAGACATGTCCTGGTTTGTCTCTCCTGGTCTGATCACTGCCTGGTAAACCGGAGATGCACAGTCTACCACAGGGTCCTTAACAGGCAGAGCTCCACTGCAGATCAGAGAATACTGTTAGAGCTCTAAGTGTAAAGCCCCCAAATGTAGTAGATAATCATAATGTACTAAATGCCCATGATGTTGTATCATTTTCAACTGAATAGATTATATTACTATAATATTTTATACAATTTGTTCTACCCCTAATGGGGGAATCCGAAAATTTCTATTTACCTCCTACTAATTCACAGGGAAATTATGATTTATTATGATTCAATTTCACTGCAGAATTGTAAAATATTGTTAAAATGTGTAAAAGTTTGAATTTATCATTTTCCTCCACACAGTCAAGTCAAAATGAAACTATCCCCTGGCCTGTAGGTACTGTAGAGGGCAGAGAGGACAGGGTTCATCACTAATATTCTGGTATACAAATGATCCAAACTTTGACTTTTTAATTGTGTTTAATTTAGCCAACTTTGTTCAAAGGCCTGGAAAAAATGGCAAGATGAACTGTTTCATTCGTCTTTACTTTACATGCTTGTAGTATTGTTTGACATTGCACTAAACTCTGATCTGGTTTATGTGGTGTCTTGTAAGCATTGTTAGTGGAATGTAACTAAGTACATTTAATCAAGTACTGTACTAAAGTAGCCTACCATTTTGAGGTACTTTCCTTTGCATTTCTATTGTATGCTACTTTATAATTCTACTCTACTACATGTCAGAGGGAAATATTGCAGTCTTTACTACTCTACATGTATTTGACAGCAATTGTTACTTTTTACTTTTTACAGATTCATAATTATTATTATTATTTTTTATTTAACCCATATTTAACCAGGTAAGACCAGCTTACAAGGAGACATTTGCCTAAGACAGCACAATAAAAAAGGTTAGAGATGACAACAATAACCACTAGAAAACATTAATACATGATCAACTCAGAAATTATGATGTAGTAATAAAGATTTAGCTACCTCACACTAAAGGAGTTCAAATTCACCTCACCTTTACAAGTTTCAACATTAGGGATGACACATTTTAATATGTCAATAATTATAATCCAATAATATAATATTTATTATTCTGCATAATTAGCACTTTTACTTTGGTATGCTACTAGTCTGACCCTGAATATTCCACCACTTTTACAATCCCATGTGGGCCGGGCTTAGACTTATGAAACAGTAATAAAATTATTACATCTTGTATTTGCTAGTGGGGTCCATGTGTATTTTATGCTACGTAAAATACAAAACAGATGCCCCCGGTACCCATCACTGTTCCATCTACAGGCCTGTAAAGCATGGGTGTGCTTTTGGTGACAAGAATGTTGATGAATGTTCACTGTTTTTTTCAATATTTCAGTGTTTTATCATTTGGAACTTGGTTGTATGGACAGAAAAAGTGTTTTAAAGATATCACCAATATCAATAATATCAACATAATAATCAACATTTTAACGGTAAATATTGCCAAAATATGGACATTCGCCTGGTATATTTTGAAAATGTTGTATGATAACTGTTGTATTTTAGTTTATTTTCATCAGATTTACAGTTACAGTTGCATTCTAGATGTATTAGAAGATATTCAATTGCATTATAAGCTTCATTATGATGGTTTTGATGGTTTATTGCATTAAAATATAGCTTTTTTACCAGGCGAGGATGAAAATATCATGTTTTCTCTTTATTGGATCTCCATGTAGTAAATAAATATATTAATATACAATGGACTTATATTCCTTAGCTTCCGACTTTCAAAGGAGACCAGAACTATGCATCTAGGCCAAATGTTTGAGGAGATATTACTGATTTAAATTTTGGGTTTGTTATTTAAGGCATTATTTCTGGAAAAAGGTGCCTGTGCCCAACTTAAAATTTAAAAATGTTCCTTTTTTTTGTCATTACAAGCTTTGTTGAATTTATTTCATTATGGGCAATGATTACATTAAAATCAGTTACTGCATTTTACACACAGTCTGCTTGTTCATTGTTCACATACAATGTCTTTGTGTAGTCCAAAAGTTCCACGTTGAAAGTGCCTGTACTGTACTGTACAGTAGATATTGGAATGAGTTTACACAGCAACATGACTGGATAGTGAACTGTTAGAAAAGTGAGTCAGTATTGATCGGGCAATATTTGTTTTAAACTTGTGATTGGATACTCAGAACATTCCCATGCCACAACATCCCATCAGGTTCCCGAGGCTGTGATGCTATTGGTTGCTTTTTTAGAGGAGAACTCCAAAAAAACACTCTCACACTTTGGACAAAGTACTTCGAAGTACTTCCACACACCTAACCGAGTCCATGATGGCCTTGTGGTTAGTGAGTTTGTCCATCAAACACCTTGGTTTGACACACAACACCTCAGAAACACATAAAAAACCCACAACAAAATAGACAAAAATAAATGCTGTAGGATTCCCAAATACTTTCAGTGGGATATTAGTTTATGAGACACGCGCAGCAATGCACAAGCTGTCATGAAATCAACAGACAAAGGAGACACGTGTATGAGGAGAGGCGGGGATGGAAAAGGAGCGCTTCTGTACTTACGCCAAGGGGGAGCCCGCCTCCTCACTGAGGTCACAACCAGGAAGGAAGGATGGGGAAGGATGGGTGGAGGACAGCACAGGTGTGGTTGGTTGTTTGTTTGTGGATGGAATGAGGAGAGGAAGAGTGGGTGAAAGGCACAGAGGAGTTTGTGGCCACGGACACAGACAACATGGAAAAGCCCGGGTATCCAGTAAAGTAGACATTCGCGTTGTAGCAACGTAGGCTTAGCGTTTGAACATATGTGTTCAAATGCTTCTTTTTGTGTTTGGGCTTTTCAGCAAAATGTATCTTTTTTTTTTGTCAATCCAAAATACCCCCCCCCCCAAAAAAAATTTTTTCTCTCTTACCACAAGTGGTATCTAGCCGTGCAGACAGTTAGCTAATGAGGTATCTGTTGCTTTTTTTTCTGCCTCCACCCCAATACAATAGAGTTGCAATGTTCATCCATCCATCGTTAACCGCTTATCCTGCATACAGGGTCGTGGGGGGGCTGGAGCCAATCCCAGCTGACATCGGGTGCAAGGTGGGGTACAGCCTGGACAGGTCGCCAGTCCATCGCAGTTGCAATGTTCAAAGATGTCATATTATGCATTTTGCTTTCCTCCTTTCCTTTATTGTGTAACATATTGTTTTTGTGTATATTATAGTTTAACAAAGTGAAAAAGCCCATAGTCCACCCCAAAGGGAGTTTTCCCACAGAAAACACTGCTCCTGAACTGCCTGGAAACAGCTCGAATGTAGTCCAGTCTTAACTTCCGTAATCTATCTGTAACACTATGCATCATAATGCCATCCTAGTGGCGGTGTTTCGGGATCTTGTACTGCTAAACAGAAGCCGCAGTAACCAGCTGAAACGGCTTTGTTTTGGATCACACTACCTTGCTTTTCAAGACCCGCTCCACTTTGCTTCTGATTGGCTAGTAGGCCTTACAGAGTTACTACACATGTGCAGCTCCCAACAAAGATCAAAGAGAAGTGAGATGCTTCACTAGGTAGCTAAAATGGAGCGTACAACACACAGGGTGAAAAGAGGTGCTTTTAGCAATGTATGACAAAAATATTGTGCTTTTTTAAAATAAAACCATGTAAACCTATTTTGGTACAACTCCTAAATATAATTATGAACCTGAATTTGAGCATACTATGATTTCTTTAATACAGCGAGTAGCAGAAAGAAAAATCCTCCATTATACTGGCGGTAGAGGCAGAAATCTAAGATATCTCAAAACCTTGGGCAAATAAAACCACAACTGTCTGTAGTAGATACCATTAGCAGTAAGTGAGAAGGTATGTTTTGCTGTAATTTCAGTGAACCGACCTTTAATTTCTCAACACACGGGCTGGTTTGATCAGTGTGATGTGATGTCTGGTGCGTGAGTGGAGAGAGCGCATAAAAGACTGGAGAGGGGGTTAGTCTGGTTGTGTGACCTCACCTGTCGTGTCCCTTGGCCTGCGACTGTCCTGCAATGGCATCCATGATGGCGTCCTGTGAGTACATGCTGATTGGTGTGTTGTACTGGGCGTGAACAATGGTTGCCTTTCCCCCCGGACCCTTCACCTCAATGGGCTTGTGGGTAGACAGGGCTGAGTCTTTCAGAGCTATGGGGTTGAAGCTGGGAGTGTACTCCACACTGTCAGTATCAGTGGGTCGAAGAGGAGGTTGGTAGGTTTCAGGTGCAGGGGTGAAGTTGAGAGGTTAACAGGTGAGGTGGTGGAGAGGGCAATTCGAGAGGAAAGAAATCATAGAGAAAACACAAAGTGAAGGGAGGAAACATGTAGAAACACAACTGGCAGACAAGTAGGGCTGTTGTACCGCTTAGTATTAGTTTTTGGAGAGACCCCATGTACGTACACTCAACTACACAGACCAAATACACCACACACCATACTGTGTCCCAGTTCCATACTACATACTAATTCTAAGCATTTTTAGAGGATGTAGGGTTTTCACACATGTCAGTACATAAACTAAATTAGCATATTCAGAATGAAGCAGATGAATATCAATTAATTTTAAAAAACAGCAATAATGACAATTTTTAATAATAATTAATCTAATTTGTTATATCTATCTACAAAATTTTCAACAAAAATATTAGCTTTCTTCTTAATAAATACACTGTGAAATAAAACATTTAATTTCCAAGTTCTAATTCTGTGTCCCTGTGTAAATGGTTCAGTTGTCTCTTTATATGCAAAATAGCCTACGTCAAGAAAAACTTGCGACTTGCTAACTCCTCCCACATGAGCAAAACTATATATATAGTATGAGGTGTGTATTTGGATCAAGCTGAAAGCTTCTGGTTTGAAAGGCAAAGCCACGCGGAAGTTCCTTAAGCCTGCATTCTATTGAACGGCCAGTAGGGGGCGACTCTTCTGGTTGCAAAAAGTAGTCCAGTTCCATTTAAAATAATGTTAAAATGACCCTATTCTAAGCTGATTTATTACCTCAGTAAACGCTGTCAAAATGAGTTTATGGCCTAAGTCGCAAGTTTTCAGTCAATACAACATGATGTTCATTTAGTAAATTATGGTCCTATTTAGAGGAAAATACACCAGAAAGCAGAGTACGCCTCAGGGTGGGATTATCTATGATTGACAAGTTGTTACCATGGTGATGAGTCACTCAGTCAGGTTAAAGTGACTCATACTCTTAATTTAACCAGTGTTGTTGAAAAAGCTTAGGAGTTGACTGTTCACTTTCTCTGGTGAGTACATTTAGTTTTAAGATTGTTGTTTGCTAGACAAAATTGTCAGCCCTGTTAAATTGACAGTTAACGTGAATTAAAAATGCACCTAGCTAAGCAAGCTAGCTAGCTCCACACCCGGCCATTAGCGCCACCGTCTCGTCCAAATATAGTCACGTTTGGACACTTCCTGGTGGCAAAAAATCAACATGGCGGCACCATATCAGCCAAACTCGAGGCTTCAAAACGACAGTCCACAAATCAACGGGTGAAGTCAAGATGACCACGTCCCTATCTTTTATACAGTCTATGGTTTGGATATCAGTTGCCAAAAAACTTCCAAAGAATGTGGACGAGATCTAATTTGCCCACATTTTTAGTTTTAGTTTTAATTTCACTTGTAAATACGTCACTTTACGGATGATAAAGACACTATAACATCTGTTTCACTTTAAAGTCACTATGCATATATTTTTAGGCGCCCTCCACTGGTAGTAAGACAAGACAGCAATGCTCTCCTATACCACTCTCCAACAAGCCATTGTTGATTTGATTGGAAAGGTAACTGGCCAAAGTTTGACTGACGTCTTGTATCTTTTCTTGGAATGGTGAAATAATGTACATCAGTGTCTTGTACACGAACTGCTAAACCAGTATAATATGCATAGTACACAGTGTATACTTTATTGGATTAGTATTACATATGGTATTGGGACACAGCATGTCGACTGAAAATCTGAGGCTTTGTCCATCATGACTTAGAGCTGAATGTCAAGCTTAATGACAAAATACAAGCTTTTACTTAAGAGATTAAAGCTGACATACCAGTCCAAAGACCAACAAACATGCTTATGTTTAAAACAACCACCAGGCCATAGTGATAGATTTTAACCTGCAAATTTCAAATGACACACACTGAGGAGGACCAGCAGAGGTGGAAACATAGGTAGATGTGGTAGTACAGAATGAGTTCAGCGTAACAATTTTTACTTAAAAAGTAAAGAAGTATTAGCATTAAAATAGACTCAAGAATGAAAAATACTGCATATACTGTAAACTTTATCTATAAAATAACCAGTATTACCAAATAAATGTAAATTAAATGAAGGAAAAAGTAGAGAGTCTTATAAAACTGTACTGAAGTACAGTACTTAAAAAGATGTACTTTCTTACTTTCCACTTCTGTGGACCAGATGCTGTTAATACCATGTCTTGAATTTTCAGCCTGTAAGGTCTTGTTGCAGTTACCTACAGAAACACTACACTCAATATACGTTGAAGCTTTAGTTCAACTTCACGCACATGAATCATGTGGGGCATAACTTCACCTCACACCAAAGGCAACACTGTCAGAGCTCTAAAAACGAATACTCTATCTACTGACGTGGACTTCATGCACATTAAATACAGAGAAATGTGACGGTACTGACTTTGCAGCTGTGTTTGCGATAACCTGAAACACACCAGAGAGGGACAGAAAGAGAAGAGAAGGAAAGTATGTGATTAATCACCAGAGGCATTTTGGCGGTAACAATGACACTGTGTGTGTTTGTAGGAAACTATCCAACCCCAGTGCTGTAATCTCATGTACAGGTCAGAATAGCATCTGTTTGTCATCACTGGGATATTTCCCAGCTTCCCCTGCATCATCAGGAGTGACTGACAAGAGCAGAAGTGTCTCAATCACATGATACAAGGTGGGGTTGCAGAGACACATTTAGCACAGAACGGTGCCACAAATACACAACCACACAAACACAACACATACCACCTGATCCACTAGAACTGTAACTGTTACATTCAGAGTAGTAGACAAGCTGCCATTAACACTATAATGTACGTCAAGGATTTCACTTTTTAATCTGTCCAGTAGATCCTATAGAACCGGAGTTATAAGGTAATCAAATGCCATAAAAATAAGGGTTACAATCTGCAAATCTTAAACTTTTCAACTAAATTTAGTCCAGTTTAAACAGACAATGAGACATATTTTCTGGGCTGTTTTACTAAATTATGCATTTCCTCTGATTACTATGCAAGAAGTCATGGACTTTGGTGATCTAAAGGTAGCAAGTAATTCCTGCCTGGTTTAATTAGCTACTCGAGTACACACCACTTTCCCATTCAGACTGTGGAGGTCAGAAAAACGTTAATATTTAATTTCCAAAAGCTGTATCAAACTAGGGCTTCAAGACTTAATAACTTCCACATGTACACAAACTACTGTCATGTGTCATGTGTCATGACGTCATGGACGAATGCAAATCGTGATTAACCCAAACTCTGCTTTCACTGTTGGTGTAAATGTGTTTAGTTCCACTCAGCCACTGCAGTAAAGGTGGTGGCGCTCGAGCACAACACATAAATCAGCTTGCGGATTTGTCTATACAGTACATGGATGTGTTCAGGGTACAGTAGGTGAAGTGGAACGTGCTCTGCAGCAACTCACACGTGAGACATCTCCCTACAGATAGAGAGGGGGGCTATCTCAGGTTTGGCAAGGAGGCATCCAGGGGATTCAGGATGATGGTGTGTAACCAGAGCGGAACATTCCATGACCATGTACAACAGCTGCTCTCTCCTGTGTGTGTGTGTGTGTGTGTGTGTGTGTGTGTGTGTGTGTGTGTGTGTGTGTGTGTGTGTGTGAGCCAGTGGAATCACAGTCTCCAAGTACTCGGTGAGGTGGGGCCGCTGGCATGATATTGCCGTCATCGTCCTGCGATGTGCCTGGAGCACGTTTCCTGACACCTGACTTACCGTTGGCCTTTCCTGTAAAGCAGCTTAACTCCAGAGGGGAAACACATTAGGGAAGACTGACACCTGGATATGATATGTCAGGCCAAGCAGATTGCGTACTAAATTAACATCTACATCAGTACTCCATGACTGAGGCTTCACCCAAATTCATGCCATACAATTGGGAAGAGTTCACTCAAAGGTGGCCACAACTTAACTCCCACCAAACTCCTGTCATTATAACATGCAATTTAGTCAGGATGAAGGCATTACTGATTTAGCCCTACCAGAAAAGATGACACAAGCCTTTTCATGAGCCCCAATTTGTACTTCAAAAATAAAACTTCAATAAAGCCTGTTGATGGAAAGTGAAAATGCAAAACATCAGATATTGAAATTTTGTCATGTAGTGATAGTGTGTAGTGTGGAGTAATGACAATGAATTGATCCAACTAACAAGTACCGTGTAACCAAAGCCTGGTAGCATTTACTCCTCCAGAGTGAATCGTTCCTTCGGCACTGTAATTTATTTTGAGTCGATCCCACATACACCTGCTTCCCTGCTGCTGTAAATACTCACCACAGCACCCAAACTGTATTAATCCGCGACAGAAAATAGTCCCCAACGAATAAGCTACTTTCCTCTCTTTGAGTAAGGCTCACCAAAAATTACAGTGCCCCAGTTGTTTTAGATAATTACTAAACCTTTTTTAAAAATGTAAGATTTAGGTATTTGGTAGGAACAAATGGGCCTGGTGTCACAGACAGGGTAGGGAAGGTCTGTATGATGCCTTCAGTGTGTTATTGGCATTAGATTATGCAGTTCTTTGCAAATATGTACCCCCATATGTTACAACAAAAGTATTATTTTTTAAATGTGTGATAGCCTATAAATAGCCAAATGTCCAAAAATACCAAAAGAAAGTTTGGTATCTGAATACTTTTAATAAGACAACCTTATGCAGCTGAAGTGATAAGCGTTAAGTAATCTTTTAAGCAAATATTCACTGGTACCAGCTTTTTAACTGGAAATATTTTGTGCAATTCTTAGTATTCTATGATAGTAAATTTAATCTCAATGGACTTTGTACAGTTGGTCGGCTGTGGCTCAGGAGGTAAAGCTGGTTGGCTGTTAATTGCAAGATTGGTGGTTCAATCCTAGGCTGCATGTTGACGTGTCCTTGGGCAAGGTACTGAACCTTGAATTGCCCCTGGTGGCTGTTCTGCCATTGTGTGAATGTTAGTTTCTGTTTGAGCACTTAGGCTCAGTGTGTGAATATAGTGTAAAAGCGCTTTGAGTGGTTGAAAAGATTAGAAAGGTGCTATACAAATATCTGAAGGTGTCAGTTTGGGCTTTTGGAACTAGTAATGAGCATTTTTACTATTTGCAGGAAAAAAAGAAACTGTTGTTTGCAGAATATCCTTACAATATTTAAGTAAAAACAACAACAACAAAGAAACCTAGAGAAAAAAATCTGACTGAGGGCTTTTAAGTATCTACCAGTTTTCTTTTGCCTCATGGCGACTCTTCCGTAGAAACAAATCTTCACCTTCCTGTAACCTCACCAACAATTTAAAAACTACAAAAAAAGCTTTACAAGCAGGATTTAAAACTCTCTTCTGGGCTTTGCATTAGCAACAGCCTGAAGATAAAAAGCTTCAAAGAGTGATATCAGGGAGCCGAAACAGCAAAAAGATTTCCTTTCTGCAACATCATCTCCCTGGTTTCATTTTTATTTCACAGTAAATGAGTATGTACCATTCACAAGGTCTGAAGAAACCAACAGCTCATTCATATCCTCCTTTAACCACGGTCCACTTGAATCTTGTTTTATTTTGAATTATCTTTTGGATGGCATCTTAGACATTTGAATGTGGCGTTGAGGCCACTCGACCTTTAGTAAAGCCTCTCAGATCTGCCTGTTATAAAGATCCTCATATGAACTGTAGTCTGATCTCCCGCTATTCTGTTACCCGGAGTCCGGCCAGGTATGTTAGCGTGTACGCTAGTACCACTTGTCAGGGGAACGAATATTGGGAAAGTTCTGAGTATATTTCCTCACCGTGGCCCTGTTAATGTGAGGTTACATGGGGAAGGTGTGATGTGCTTCATTAACCAGATTGAAAAGCAGTTTTGTTTAGTCAGCTTGGTTGTGTCTTTGGGTTATCCCTGAAGGAGACAAATCTTCTTCTCTCAGTGATTGAAAGTTATGTATTGCTGTGGTAACCTACCCCAAAGATGGAACTCTCCGAGAAGCTGACCCCTCTCCAAACTTGCCCTGCATCAGCATAATTTCTCTGAGAGTTTCAGGAGAGTAAAGGCCTATTGGGGAATTGTACTGTCCCAGCTTTCCTGGTGAAGATGCGGCAGATGGTGTGGAGGAGGCAGGAGCTTTGCCTGGGGTCGAGAGGAGCTCTGGATCTTTTTTAGGGACTTGAAAGATATTCCTTTTGGCTTTTGGCTTTTGATCCTGGAACATTTCATAGAACAGTGGCTGCTCCAATTGAACATCTTCACCAAAATGTTTAGGCCCAACTTCCTCTTTCGGTTTTTCTAACTCCTTAGAAAGACGAGAGGAGGTCAAGATAGCTAGATAGAAAAAGGTTTAAAGTTAAATGAGAGATAAGGTATCAGCTTGTTTTGTCTTCATTTTCCTTTCATTTGGTTGCTGTTTTTAGTTTGCTGACCTCTGACCTGTGCATAAGGCTGCAGTTGCACTGTGAATATTTGACACTAGAGGGCAGCAAGACACTGTCTGCTGGCAGAATAGTGAAGATGACATTCTCACAAACAGGAGGAGAATACAGAACAGGTATTACAGACATACAAACATGTTCAAGTATGCAGATATACATATTGTGTTTGCACATGAATAGCTGGTGTATTTTTGTCTTGATTTGTCTATATTTTCATTATTGTTGTGAGTGTGTTCATACCTTCTGGTGGGGGATGACTGGCATGGGTGAGTCCATTCTTGGAGTTGCTGTGGGAACTGGTGCAGGACGTCTTGATCTGAAGATTAAAGCAATGAAACATCCCTTTTAAATATACTGTTACATCGCATGTGTTACATTTTATTAACAATTTAAGAAAGATAAAAATAACCATTAATATATTATGAGAGCCAATTGGGTTATACATTTAAATTACTGTTTTTTCCCCAGCTGAAGCTTTGACTTCCTCCTAAACTCTCAAAATGTCCACACCGATTTCCCTTCTTCCTGTTATTTCTGCAAGTAATTTCCAGTACCTTAATATTAGCTTCTGCATCATCTACCTAAGTTTGTGGGGACGTATGTTTTAGTGTTTGTGTGCTGGTTGTTTACTTCAGCATGGTGAGTGACAGTTTGGTGGAGGCAGACTTGATCTTGTTTTGGGCCTCCAGGTGTGTCATCCCCTCGGTGCTGACCCCGTCAATGGCTGAGATGATGTCGCCCTGGGCCAAGCTGCCGCCCACTGCCTTGCTGCCCGGAGTTATCTATGCAGGGGTCAACAGAGCAGGTCAAACTGATACAGATTCCTCAGGAAACACACAAGCAATTGAAAAACATATGCAGTTACACAAACATATACACACATTACAGATTGGAGGGGTATTTAGGATTGCTGGATTAATCCTCATGGTGGGTATGAAATAAGAAACTAAAATTAAAATGCAAATTAAAGTAATTCATTTAACTGCTGATTTTTACTGGAAACCCCAGGTCAAAACAGCATTACAGCTCAGCTGCCATGTGATATGTGTTCCTCTGTGATGTATCGCCTCACTCCACATAATTATTTATGCTGTGTGTACAGCTCAGTAAATAAGCCCTAAAGGTAGAGGAGAGAACAGCTGATGAAGCTAAATAAACTAATCCACCAGGTCTGCAGATGAAGGGCTGGATAAAATTTTGGCGTTAAGTTGATCAATAGAGTGGTACCACATTTTAACTAATCAGTCCCACAGCTACAAATAAGGCCACTAAATTAGCACAAAATTAAATTAGTAAAAAGCGGCAGGATTTCTAGTAAGATAATAATAAACTGTGCTTATTTCTGATGGTAACAATAATAATGTTTTGTATATTTATGTTTGCTACTGGAATGGACTGTGTAGTAGTAGAGGCTTAAACAGGACATGGATATACAGTAAAGGGACTGTGGCTCAAATTAAATTCATATATAGTGGCTGAATGGTTAAATCCAAGGAACTATTTTTGAAATTCCTTTATTCAGTAGATAATGTGAACTTTTACCTTGCAGTTTTTTAATTTCAAAAGACACTTTTTTCTTTCTTTCTTTACTCTTTTTTGTCAGCCACATACTGACCTTCAGCTGAATCCTGCTGTAGCTCTGCCACAAAGCCAGATTTTAGCGCTTAAACTACTCAGAGAGGAGGTTTAAGTGAGCCCAGAGGCTTGGTGCATACAGCATTGGGTCTAGGCTTACAGTCAACTCGTTAAAGAGTTAAAAATAAGCTATGCTGTTAAAGCGTGCCTGGCTTCACTGTGATTGACCCTACTGAGCCCCCCTCCATTCCCCAAACACACACACACACACACACACACACACACACACGCACACACACTCACACACCTGTTACTGACATTCATACAAGACTTCCTTGATTCTATCTTTTCATATTTACATTAAGTATAGTCCTCCTCTCTACAGTCCACACTTTACCTATATTATGTCACCATGTTACACAACATAATTGTCTGTTCTGCTTCGTCTTAGATCGTCACTCACATCCTTGTTCCTCCTGTCAACCTTTTTTGTCTCCTTTTTGCACATCTTTTTATCCTATTGTATTACAGTTATTATGCCAGTGTGTAGAAATGTGTGTGTGTGTGTGTGTGTGTGTGTAAAAAGCAGAGTGACAGTAAGTGGGAGGAGGCGGAAAAGCAAGATCATATCAGGTGGAAACAAATTATTTCTGCACAGCTGCCTCAGTGTAATTATTCACATGGAGACACATGGAGACACATGGCACATGCTTGTTTCCATATGCACCAAACAGGATATGGATATGAACACTGATTCCTTTAAATAATTGTTTTCATTCATTTAGGTTCAAGACAGCATGTAAATAGACTTAAGTAATTTTTACTATGACAATCCCCACTAACAACCTCATATAAAATCACTGGACAGCTGCAAAACTGTTTGTTGCTTGACATTTTAATGGCTTTCAGTTTGGCTAATGAGATGTAAAAAATCTTTCCTATCTTAGTTCTAAGACCAAAATCCAAACCACGGTGTTACGTCAAACTGTAATGGTACCGTGAGTTGTCACGTAAAACTGCAGTGTTTCATGTTAACCTGTCAGAGCCCAATGTGACCATAGGATGAGCACAAATCCAATGACACAATTTCATACTAGACGTGGATCAAAGCTGCCCCTGGTTGCCTAAGACTGGGATCAGAAGACAATAAACTAACAGGTGTCCAGAGTTGTGAATCAATAAAGCATAGGCTGATCACCAGCT
Source organism: Micropterus dolomieu (assembly GCF_021292245.1). Taxonomy (NCBI): domain Eukaryota; kingdom Metazoa; phylum Chordata; class Actinopteri; order Centrarchiformes; family Centrarchidae; genus Micropterus; species Micropterus dolomieu. The sequence goes on from NC_060163.1 coordinate 19,052,430, forward strand.
GCGAAACAAACAGGACTGAAGAATGAGGAGCGGGAGGTGGGAGGGAGCAGAGTTAATGTCTATACTGTTCTACTCAGGTATGTGTCATCTCCTAAATCTATCAAATCCTCCAATCCATCTGTTACCTCAAAATGACGCTGTCCTCTCTGGAGCAGCTCCTAAAAGGTGAAACTGAAACTGACTATAAGCAAGGAATAAAGCTTACTAAAGGTAACATAAGCTGCCGTTACCTTCCTCTCTCTCTCTCTCTCTCTGCTTCTTCCCTGTCCCATTCCCAGCCCTCTCCATCCATCCATCCACCTCTCCTCTAGTGCTATTTAAAGGAAACGCTGTAAATACACCCGCAGTCCTGCCAGAGAGAGAGAGAGGTTGACACCCTGTCTATGTGCTGCAGAAGTTAAAACACATTCATCTGCTGTAATAATTTGACACTTTGGGTGCACTTGTTAGCCAGCCTTTTCTCAAATTCTTCTAGTTTTGGGAAATATTTTTCATCTATCCTGATGGTTGAGAATGCTTTAATGTATATATAGGAAAACAGAGTGTTTATGTTCTTAGTATAATTTTATTTTATTTAGTAAATCATGTTGTTGTGTTTGTCTGTTGTCATTTGCAACAGTTGCAACAAGTCTGTTAACTTGTTACATTGCCAAGTTGTTGATGTAATGCCATTTTTGGAATGACATATCATTTGCATGAGATTTGACAGTTAAAATAATTAAATTAATCTAAAAATAATCAAAATAATCAATTCACTGCACTGTGATAAAAAGTAATTTCCTCTTTAGATGATTAATCGAGCCAACCTGTCAAGCTAAAATTTGAGGGTGAAATACGCATTGACTTTGCATGTAAAATATATATTGTACCAATTTTGTTCAAGAGCAATGTTCAAGAAATCCAACAGCAGTAAAATTTGACTAATGCAGCTGCAACTCGACTCCAGTAAAACTATTCCAGTCTCTCCTCTGCTGCACTGTTTTAGAAGTCTCTCTGGAGATTACATCTGATCCTCCCTGTCATCATCCCGTACAGCAACATTACATAACCGCTGCTCAGCCCCTGCTCACACCTATGTGCACACGTATCACATGCATATACAGTATGCACATGCGAAAACACAAGCTTGATGAAGTGAACATGCAACATGTTATCATAAAACCAATGAAAAAAGGGATTTTCAGGTGTGAATGATCAATTTGGTTAGGAAAATTAATGTTTTCAGACATCTAATTTATATTTAACTGTTTGAAAGACTGAATGTTACAGTGTAGGAGGTCCTATAATAAACCTACTCCACTTTTAAATTTTTTTAAAAAACTTTTAAACATTTAAATGTTGTTAATGTTAAATGTCTAAAAAGCCTTCACTTTTCAACCTATTTTGGGTTTTACTGAGACCCCTACCCATATTTTCACCTGCAAATCACCAAAACAATTTTAAGCTGGACATGCTCAGTTCTGTGTTTACATTATTGTGCATCATGTATGTTGGTTTTCATTTCCTTTGCCATCAGTCAGATTTTGTTACATTTCATTAAAATCTAATACTGCCAGTGCATTGTTTTGTCACAGCAAAGTCTGCTGTTGTTGGTGTGGCATGTTGTGAATGTCCCGTTGCTGTAACTTATTCTTTATTTGTAAGTTTCTCTGTGACAACAAATCTCAGCCTGTAAAGGTGACTGTCCTTACCCTGGAGATGGTGAGTGGCATATTGAAGTCCTTTCCTCCCTGTAGTCTGAAGCCCCATGGAGCAGGGCCATTCAGAGTCACTGTGTACGTACTCATCTTCGGTTAAACGTCAACACTCCTCCTGCTAACAACTCCTGCTGGCTGTGCGGTTTCTCCTCCTGCTCGGTGCCCTTGTCCTCCCGTGCTATCCTTTTATCCCAGCCGACGTCTCGTGGTCGCTTCTCCTCGGTCAGCCCTGGCTTCACTACCGTCTCTCCTTGTCTGCTCCCAGCTCTCAGGACAAACACCCTGGGGTTGTGGTGGTGCTGGTGGGTGGGTGAGGTGCTGTGGAACCTCTGTGACACAAACGGAGGGACACAGATAGGCATGCATTTGTGCACACAAATACACACAGATACACATGTGTAAATACACACACACACACACACACACACACACACACACACACACACACACACACACACAAAGAGAGTGTAGAGCCAAGCTGAGCCACTGCAGAAAAACCATAGACTATTTCTCCTGACTAGAGTCACAAAAAGGCTCCTTAAAACACCCTCAACAAACCTCAAATTTGAGAAACTCTCAAAAGTCAACCTTAGACAAGTTTCTTACCTGCAGAGTTGCTGAGGGCAAGGGACAGACAGCCTATGAATAGCGGTGAGCAGAGACACAGGGGCCCTGGCCCTTATAAGGCCTGTAACACGAAGCCCCAGAATGCTTCACTGCCGATTCACATCGCCAATATAGACCCCTCTTACTGCAACACATTCTCTCTCTCTCTCCCTCCCTCTTTCTCCCTCTCTTAGTGCTATCACTTCATGCTGCTAGCACCTAATTATCCGTTATCAGTCTCTGTGCACAGATATCAGTCCTTTTGTTCTGCTCGAGAAAGGAAACAACAAATTACACCAGCACCAACTCCCTAGAAACACTCCCACCAAGCTGACCAAGCTGCCAGTCTTGTATTTGTGTGTGTGTGTGTGTGTGTGTGTGTGTGTGTGTGTGCGCGCTGTGAAGTTAAAGGAAGACAAACATCAGATTCTGACATTGTATAAAAAGGTGGTTAAAGACTAGCTGCATATTTTTTAATCACGTCCTGATATTTTTTGTGAATATTAGTCACTCACACACACCTCGAAAATGGATCAGTTTGTGCTCTGGTGTGATACTAAACACAAGAGATCAGAAGAGAAGGTGTTTGATCCCCAAGTAAGAATGAGCCAGTAATCCACAACTTGGAGAAGTTGTGTTCTTAAACTACACCAATCACAAAAGTAATCTCCCTAATCGTTACCCCAGAGTGCAGAATTAGCTATTAGCTGTAGTGATCCGTCAGCGCCCTGGATTTTATATGGACCAAAGTACTAGAGGGTTGTGGATAGTTTTCCACAGAACCTGGTGAGGAAAAAACACTTGTTTTAAGATAAGACAACGCACACCGTTACTGCAAGGTTATGGCTGTTTAAAAATTTGTGTCAAGCTCTTTAATCAATGCTTGTGTCAATGCGTTTAGTTTCACTGTGGGAAAAAATCAAACAGTCTATCTTCTCTTTTCAAGATCTTGTATGTATATATATTCTAGTTTATGTGTGTGTATTTTTCATAGACTGTTATTAGTATATTTTAGTATTTGTAATTAGCTTGATTATATATTTATATACGTATATCTATATATATTTATTCACATGTAATTTTACTGTATAAATAGGGCTGGTCTACAGCAACATGAATCCCAAGTTTCCCCACAGGGACCCCTTATATTCTTAGATTTTTGATGACTTGTTTTCAATTATTTGTTGTTGTTTCACTATAATAAACACATACCATGTTTTACTCTTTTCCAGTAGTACAATGTACGTACAGATTTACAGTACAGTACTATTTCCATTTCATGCTGCTTCACACTTATATTGTACTGTTAAGTCAAATAAATCTATCTGATAGCTATAGTTACTAGTTACTCTGCAGATTAAGATTTGACAAACAAAACATATGATGAGCTGATAAAACATGATGCGCTGATATAGATTAATCTACCCAAGAATATATCAAGTGAAGTTAAGGGGCCATTTAGGAAATATTCCTTTTTTTAATTTGACATTTTCAGTGCAGGACTTTTACTTGTAATTGAGTTTTTTATTGCACTTTTACTTAAGTAAAGCATTTTGCAACATTCTTGGGAAATACAAAATAATTAAGACAAACTTTTTGGCGAGTTTGCGAATGAGACAAAATACAGATATTAATAGATGTCAATGACAGAATAATCTCTGTCTCCTCCACCCACTTACACCCTCTACTCATGTAAATAGAGTACTAACTCTCACCTCTGTAGGGCGCCATAGTTCTACAGGGAGGCCTATACAGGTCAAACAGCACCATAACACCTGCTCTCTGACATGTTGGACAGATATGACCTTTGCTAATGCCGTTCTGTTATCTGACAGGATGTTCTAGCTGTTATCAGCTGAACTGTATGAGTCTCTTCCATTCAGGAAACTGACCTCATGATTTACAAATACACTGGTCAGTCGACATTGATAGACACGATGCATTAGGAGCTACAGTAATCACAGTCATTATGGTGAATGAATGTGTGTATGTGAATTTATATATGAGTATAGCAAAATGATGTTTAATTTTTTGCCAAAGATAAATCCACTTGAGTGAGTGAGCGTTTCTTTAAAGAAGTGAACCCTATTAAAGAACACTGTAATGTATAAGTGGATGGTGTGATAATATTGAAGGACAGTTTAATTAATTGAGAAAATGGTTGACAGATTAATTAATTGCAAAAATTATCCTAAATTGCCCTAGCTTCATGCATGGCTAGTTCAAGCATCACAAAGGCAAAGACATGGAGACACAACCACCAAATGAGCAGAATTTAGCAACATTTTTATTTAGAAAAATAAATAATAACAACACAAAACATTTTGTACAAAGAAAACAAAATCATCATTAAACCATCACTTCATTAAACATCAATATATTAAAGCAGAATTTAAATTTCATATAAACATATATACATATAT
>NC_060163.1:19057255-19120814 GCF_021292245.1 Micropterus dolomieu
TATTAATAGATGTCAATGACAGAATAATCTCTGTCTCCTCCACCCACTTACACCCTCTACTCATGTAAATAGAGTACTAACTCTCACCTCTGTAGGGCGCCATAGTTCTACAGGGAGGCCTATACAGGTCAAACAGCACCATAACACCTGCTCTCTGACATGTTGGACAGATATGACCTTTGCTAATGCCGTTCTGTTATCTGACAGGATGTTCTAGCTGTTATCAGCTGAACTGTATGAGTCTCTTCCATTCAGGAAACTGACCTCATGATTTACAAATACACTGGTCAGTCGACATTGATAGACACGATGCATTAGGAGCTACAGTAATCACAGTCATTATGGTGAATGAATGTGTGTATGTGAATTTATATATGAGTATAGCAAAATGATGTTTAATTTTTTGCCAAAGATAAATCCACTTGAGTGAGTGAGCGTTTCTTTAAAGAAGTGAACCCTATTAAAGAACACTGTAATGTATAAGTGGATGGTGTGATAATATTGAAGGACAGTTTAATTAATTGAGAAAATGGTTGACAGATTAATTAATTGCAAAAATTATCCTAAATTGCCCTAGCTTCATGCATGGCTAGTTCAAGCATCACAAAGGCAAAGACATGGAGACACAACCACCAAATGAGCAGAATTTAGCAACATTTTTATTTAGAAAAATAAATAATAACAACACAAAACATTTTGTACAAAGAAAACAAAATCATCATTAAACCATCACTTCATTAAACATCAATATATTAAAGCAGAATTTAAATTTCATATAAACATATATACATATATGTATATGTATATGTATATATATATATATATATATATATATATATATACATATGTATATATATTATTATTTTTTAAAAACATGTACTTTTGTACATTCATTGATGGGGACAAATGAGCAACCGTGGAAATGCATTAACCTTTGTGGCCTCTTTAACTAAGATTTTAATCTATAATTTGCCTGCTTATCATTTAACATACATGAAAATTTGAGTATGTGACAGATTTAATTTGACATGTGAACAGAACAGTTATTACAATCATAGCCAAGGACGCAGCAATCTCAAAGGGAACGGCAATGTGCAGAAGTGGACTAAAAGAGCTTTTGGAAATATGTACAGTGAAAAGGATGTTAAAACACATTGGTGAAGTGGTTCTGTACATATGTCTATGATGAGCTCTATGATAACAACTCTGAAACCACACACTTAACAACAGTTGTCATTTAGCAAACTGTCACTTATATATCTAATATTAGATATTAGTATGGCATCAAGAGAAATGCAAGTACAGTACAGAGTAAAGTTCTTCAACTTCAGACACACACAGTCATACTCGCTCGCACATACTTGTTTGGTGATGTAATATGCTGTTGTGACACATTTGTGACCTGATTTGCCAGATCTGTGGTGCTTCATGTTACCAGGAATGGAAAAATCAATGATAAAGAGCTAAAGGGGAAACAAAAACTGACTGTCTCCTCTCCCATCCTGTCACTTGTGCCCATGTGCGCCTGATTACCCAGTTTAGAAATAAAACAACTCATATTAAAGCTGCATTAAAGCATTTTTGACCACTAGGGAGCAGAAAGACTGGAATGAACAGTATAGGTACATTTGCCCTCATGTGTTGATTCGCAGCGCTGTATTAACGTGATGCATGCTGGACTTACGCTGCAACTATGTCACATGAGAACCTTGTGGGAGCAAGGTGGCTACAGTTTACAGTTTTCTAATGGTGCTTTCAGGCCAAAAGCGAAACGAGCGTTGGGGGCGGTTTTCCTGTCGGGTGGTGCAAAGGAGGCGGTGCGGAGGGAGTACTGCCGGCGACACGAAGGCCTTACGTGACTGAAAATTTTCAACTCTGCGGGAGGAGCTCAGAGTAAACTGCTTTTATTAAATCAGCTTTTTACTTTAGTTTTTGGGATTAAAATGTTGATTTATCTTCACTCGAGCTTCTCAGCAGCTAGCTTCTGTGCATTTCTGGTTCCACTGTTGTTAGCATCGTTTGGCACCCAGACTTCTGTTGGACTACTACTTCATATTTATTTAAAAAATGACAAAACTGGACATTACTTGGAGAAAAGAAAGAGAAGAAGTTGAACTACCTGATGAGTTGAGAAAATATGTGTCTGTTACTTTATTCCGGCTATCGTTTTACTTTACTGTGAACAAGTTAGCATAGCATAGCCCCAATCGATCCGAACTCCATTCAGAAAACAAACATTTTAGAAGAAGATCTGACAAAGAATGAATTCATATGTTTAACAAAACTGCATCATATTATAGTTATTTTGGCAGCAGACTAATCCATTGCAATTAAATCACAGCAAAATGTTTACTTTGGGTTCATAGAGCTGTAGTAATCTCAGGTTGTGTTTATTTGCGTTATCGCTTTGTGTGTAAAATACCTGGCAGTTGTCCAGCGATAAAAATTTGCGTGTGGTCTGAATACACTAAATTGGAATGCACTATTATTTATTTCTATCATATGTAATTATTATTACTATTACTCTATAGTGCTACCAGTTCTTATACATAACCAGGAGTCATTTGATTCAATGTTAATGTAAAAAACATTAATGCATCTTTAATATAAATATTCTGTATAGTAGAAAAATGAAAAACAAACAAGAGAAAGTCTGATTTCATATTAAGAGAAAGAGATTGGTTAAAAGCTTGCTTTTAGAAAGCATAGACAAAGTATATCTGCCTACATCGTAAGTTAGGTATGCATTAACGCATATAGTGTTTAAAATATGGCTCATAAACTGTGCAAAAATAATTTCAGCATTTTTGATGTCCCCAGTTGTAGTCATAATGGCCCACAGTAAGCTAATTGTATCAAACTACACTCGAGGAAAAAAATTATTTGTTCAACTTCTGTAAGGCAAGATAAAGAAGAATTATATTTTATATTCAAATATAACCAACCCTAGAGACAGAACTTTTGACATTGTGTTTTAAGGCTAATTTGCTACTCCTGGCTCTGAGGTAAAATCTCCAACCACCATATGTCAGAATAAGTAACACACATAAATGTGTGCGCACACACACACACACACACACACACACTCGCACACTCGCACATACTGTTCATTGTAATGCTGTTGTCTCCAGTCTGGCTATGTCAAGGGGCTCCTTGGTAACTGGACTGTAAGTTTTGGTCAATTTGAGGCTGCCATGGAAACCTGGGGGACTATGCATTATAGATGGGCTGGATATGGAGGTGACAATGACAGATGACGTTGTCTTACAGGTAGTCCTTAGCCCCGACTCCTCCATCACGTTCTCCAGCTGTGTAGGCAGAGGGAGAGAGAGAGATGGTAAGGTATTGTCGACATGTGAGTAGGTGGCTGGATATTTGTGTAAGGAGAAAGAAACACACGGAGGTGGAGGTTAGGGGAGAGAATTAAGTTTTATCAACTGTTGCTGTCTCCTCTGTCGGCGCACAAGCCATGGTCACAGCTGATCAAAGACATTGATTGATTGGATTGATGAATGGCTCTCCAACAATACCCTTGATGGAGTGGGACTATATCACTTGGTTGACAACATAAGATCAATAGCTCTGCACTAGACAAGCAAAGTACTTTAAATGAGCATATGGGTGTTATTTTTCTAGTTTTGCCCAAAACATAAACATTTTATTGTACTCACCAAGTTAAAGCAATAGTTTGATAATTTGGAAAATAGGCTTATTTGCATATTTGCCAAGAGTTAGATTAAAGGATCGATACGTCATATTTCTGTATGAAGCTGCAGCAAGCAGCAAGTTAGCTTAGCTTAGCATAAAGACTGGAAACAGGGGAAAAAAGCAAGCATCTGTCTGAAGGTAACAAAATAAACCAAGCAGTGACAACCAGCAGAGACTAGGGAAGCCAAATAGGGAATAGGGAAGTCACACAAATAGTCACGCATCTAACCCCCAAAACGTGTTGTTCTTATGGTTCAAACAATCAAGATGAAGCGTTTTAATTAGTTAACTTTAGAGGTGCTGGTGAGCAAATTTTGCTACTATTGGAGGAAAGCAGGCTAACTACCTTTATGCTAAGCCAAGCTAACAAGATATTGGCATTAAACTGGTAATAAAAACATATTTGCATAAAAAGTAATGATTAAATTGTTAAACAAACAAACTTAATATGTACCTAAAATCCTAACTAATCTTAATGATTTTTCTGTGAACACAAGTCTGTCTTTGTACAGGAGGAGCCCATTCGAACTTTCTTCAATTCTTAGTACAATTTTCTTTTCATTACACTTCTGTCTGTGGGGAACAGACAGTCAATCAATCTTCATCCCTTCACTCTTTTGTCTTGAGAGCAGAGGCCATCCAAAACTGACAACATAATCACTTGGTTGCAGAAACATGGGGTTTGGGTGTCAAAGTATGAGTGCAGGATGACACACTGAAGCTCCTATGCTTTTGATTTTCCACATGGTTTGATTAATATTGACATTGGAGAAGCAGGAAATGAAACTGGACAGGCTGGAAAGCACGGTGGATTATATTGACTAGAATGGGCAAAGGGGAAAAGGAAGGACTAAAGAGATATGCCAACCATTTCACATTACTTTACACTTGATTTTTAAACATGTAGTTCATAGTCATAGTTCAGAGTTATTTTCAGTGAGCTATTTTAAATGTGGTGGAAACACTGAGCAACGTTGTAGAATGGCTGACATACCTTTTAAATAGCCCAAAAACACAAATGACAAAACATCTGGGCAGGACAGATGGGAAAGTTTAGGGCTGATGCAGGTTTTTATTATAAACATCGCTTGAAAAGACCAAACCAAACAAGGAATTTATCTTACTGCATAGACAAACCCTGATGTAGCTTTTGAATCTGCTCTATAAAACTCCACTGTTGTCCAAAACACTATTCGACAATATTGCATTCAGTGATATAATCCTTTATCACAATGAACATGTGTTATAAAACCACCTGCGTAAACTAATAACAATACCTTTCAATCTATCACACAGTAGTTGTGTGTTGCATATACTACTCCCTTTTAGTAGTATATTGCATCATTGGAAATGATGATTTCATCTAAAACACATCTCTTTTGTTTGATCAGTTGACCGTGGCGTCTGCATGATGTAATCACAACAAAAGTACCTTTCTGCTTCTTCATCTAAAACACATTTAATTTAAGATATACGATTCTTGTGATTAAAATAAATAATTTTCTCTCAAATTATTCACTTTTACCAGAGAAACTTTTCTTGCTATAAATCAACTCAAAAAATAACAGTTCAGACATATCTCATGAAAGCACTTTGTTACTTACTGGATCTGACACCAAATCCAGACAAAATGATTATATGAAAGGTGTCTTGTTAAATTGGAATAATATCATTCTATCATAAAACATATCTTGAAGTAACAAGACACTGAGCATTATTATGTCATGTCAAAATGTTATAATTAGATTACGTTAGACTAGACTCTTTATAGTGTAAGTACAACTTTAAAAGGGCATAAAGGTAGAAAAAAGCAAGGTCAAGGCCATCAGCAGTGGTGATTTTGAAAATCATGACACATGCACTACAGGTGCACTAAATGACTAGACTACACCACAATTAAGAGACAGAATATACACAAAAAAATAACAATACTGAAAAATTTTACTTTATGGTACCGATGCAATTACAATGAGCTGAGAGGAATAAACACATGGCCGTTCACTGTAATGAAAGAAGGAGATTTAGTGTCTGGACAACCACAGAGTTCTATGAGAAAATAAGCAAACTCAGGCCTTTTCCACACAGACAATAGCTGTTAGTAGGATAGTTGTGTTGTTGATTTAATTTTTTCATGGGATTTGTTGATTTTCTTGTTATAAAAACACAGATGCGACATCTACTGCACAGAGCAACAGGTGGCGTGATCAGTGGTATCTTACAGTAGCAGGCAGATGACTGGTTGGCTGCAGATTGATGGCCGACATGGAGATGTCTTCAGGCTCTGTCTGAGTCTGAACAGTACGCACATAAACACAGCCATTTAGTCAAAAATATCTTTTGTACTGTCACAGTAGAGAAACTTCTAATTGGGATTTGAACACAGACCTTTCAGATAAAGGATCTCTCTCAAAAGCACATAATTTTCCTCTGATAGTCCCCAGCTTATGCCAGTAACAATTACGTGTGCCAAGAGCAACGGGATTAGCATTAACATTGAAAATCATTAATGGTTTTCATGATACCCATCGTGTTATGAAAAGTAATCAAAATTCATTCTTAAAGGTTAAAAAGTTTAACATTTTGGGAAAGAGGTTTATTTACTCTCTTGCTGAGAATTAGATGAGAAGATCGACACCACTATCATATCTGTCTGTTGGATATGAAGCTACAGCCAGTAGCCAGTAAGCTTAGCTTAGCATAGACTCGAAAGAGGTCTGTCCAAAAGGTAATAAAACCCTATGACAAGCACCTCTAAAGCTGGAGTCTTGTCATCCAGTCTTTCTTGTGATTATTATGAGCCATATTTACATTTATTGTTAGGTCTCTAGTGGCCTTATGAAGGTAGCAAAGGAGGAAGTCAGGTGATGCATTATAAAGAGCAAGAAATTCCGTGTAAGGAGGTTGTTGTTGGTGGATGGGTGAAACAAATGCAGGACTTTCACACAGGAGACCAATGTTTGAGTCAAGTGTTCAGTGACCTCTTTAAAGACCTCTGACATATAGCAATTATAAGTCGCTTTGGATAGAAATGTCTGCTAAATAAGTAAAAGTAAAATCACTTATTTTAACCCAAACCACAAAGTTTTCCTAATAACCAAGTATTGTTTTTTTGCCTAACCTAAACATATGTGTTACCATGTGTTTAACATTGTGACTTCTGTAAACTGACTTACGGTCCGGTGACAAACTGAGACTTAAGTCATGGGCACGGCCAACACACTGTCCAGCACATAATCCCCACTAAATTCCAGAACTTTTGACAATCATACACTTTTAAACAAACAATGTGTTAATAAATTATCTTTAGAGGTGCTGATAGACAGATTGTGTTACCTAAAGACAGAAAGAGTCTAGCTGTTTCCTGCCTGTAGCTTCATATTTAGTGTACAGACGTGCAAGTGGCAACTCTTCTCATCTAACTCGAAAGACTATGAGCACATTTCCCAAAATGTCAAACTATTTCTTTAAGTCTAAAAGTATCAGGTATTGTAAGTACTTCAGAGTTACCCTACAGGTACAAACATTAGTTTCTGTAATATTGTAATTAATTTTTTTTTAAAAAAAAGGAAATATGCCAAAGTCAAAATTATACTAATCACATACGGAAATTATGTCGGTAAAAGTACATTTTTATGTTATTTTGTCTTTTACACCACTGGTTGAAAATTACATTGTTTAGAGTATAAATCGGTAAACACAGATTACAGAAAAAAGTAAAAAGTATACAATCTGCTCTGTGCAGTGATGAAAGCAGAAGGAGGTCAGATACTCCTAAACAATCAGTCATCTTCGTCTGCCAACAAGTGCAATATGTTGAAACATGGGGTCACATCATGCAAGCTGTGGATTAAGTATGAAAGACTCAGATTATTGGATTAGTCTTTGGACCCTCTGTAATGCAGTCCTCATTGAATCTGACCTGCATGGCAGTGCTTCTGTATGTGTGTGTTTGCATACAGTATGTGCGGACATGTGGGTTGATGGTGAATTTTTCTGTGAACTAAGATGATTACAGAGAAACGGAAATGCTCCATATACAGGATGCCCCACATAGAATGACCTGTCACTCTCCATTGGCCTGACAGCACAATGCTTAGGAATGTTGCAATCGCCAAGAAGCACCATTCAGATAAAAAGTGCCGGGTTTTGGCCAAGCCTCAATATGAAGATGTGTTGTTGTGTCTTCTTTTAAAATGCCATAATCTAACATAATGCTCATCAATTTGATGCTGTTCACTATATAATATAAAAGGAAAATTTACTTTTTTTATAACCTCTGATCTTTCCTGTTGGCTGTCCACAATATATGCACCAACTTCATTGCTGAGACTCTACAGTCCACAATTTAACATATTAAACCGTAATGTCAAAGTGAAAATGAGTTCATTCAAGCCACACCAGCTGGTGATTGAGCCAGTGATTGTGAAGCAAGACTGAAACAGCTGATACCTATTAGCTGATAAAAACGAGAATTCAATGCCAGTCTAAACTAAATCTATACTCTAAATATCTCCAGAAGTGCTGAGTCAAAAGGTTTCTGGACCTGCTTTTGATCCTTCAAAATGTTTAACCTCTCATCCTAAATACCTATCTGACATTTAAAGTTAGAAATGTACAACATAAGCCAGGCTCCAATACTCACTGTAATTTGTGAGAGGAGACATATGGCCGGGTCAGTGGGGATGTGGGTGGCAGTTCTCTCAAACTCTCTTGTGTTGTGGCCTCTCACCTTTGACCTCTGGCTGGCATGACGCACCTGTTTGACATCACTGGACAATTGACGACTGGCAGGCATCTGAGATGAGCAATCCTCCTCCGTGTCTGAGAAGCGAGCCTGAGACGACACACAGACGAAATCACAAACACACAAGACTAAAATCAGCAACTCGTAATTCAAAGTATTTGTAATAGGAAGTGTAAGACATAGACATACCATATTAGATATGAGATACACTCACTGATTCGCTGTCAGAAAGGGAGGAGTTGTGCGGTCTGCTGGGGCATTTGCTCTCTGATTGGCTGGTGAGGGTTGATCGGCGGGTGGACTGGAGACTGCTGCTGCTGAAACGGTCTCTTCCAGTAACGCACAGCAATACCCCGAGGTAGGGAATGTACTTGGTGAGTGCTGACCTGAGAGAGAGATAGAGAGAAATATTAAAATCCAAATGAACAAATTTTATTATATGATAGTAAAGCGTAGGGACCTCTGACAACCCTGAATGCCAAGCTGAATTAGGCCAATTAGGGTTTAAAAAAAGAATAAACAAATTATATAAATACATTAAAGCCAGTGACCCCAGCAGCTACATTACATTTGCTCTGTGTTGCCAAGAGGAATAATTATTCAAAGTAATTTATAGTTCAGTCAGGACAACTTTAATCAAAAATACTGATGTTTGCTCTGCAGTAAGTTATGTTTGACAGTATGGCTCTGTTCTGGGATATCCCTGCCCTTCCACGTGCCTACGTGGAAAGCCCCAAGGTACAGAACAGAGCAGGCATCTATAACAACAGAAATAATATTATTAATCAGACAGCCTGAAAGGAGGAGCTGGGGTAGCAGTGGGAAACAAGTTGCTTGCAGAGAAAGCAGCAAGGGTAGACAGGCTAAAGCAGCTTAAATAAGGCGCCTTTTATGGAATTTACCAATGAATGCCATGAGGGGAATCAGCTGAGCTGCCAGCTGATGTGGCTGGCTTTGAGATGGGCTGCAATCAGCTGATGTGCTGGGATTGTGAGCTGAGCTTGACTTTGTTGTCTGCTTGAAATTACGATATGCTTGATTTGTGCATTCAGTGGTTTGTGGTAGTGCTACACATAGACACCATATGCACTGTTGACAGATGTTTCCACAGGGAGAGTATATTAAATTCTATGACAGCTACAGAAACCATGAGGCGACCACAAGAACTTTGAGTGTCAGCATGGGCTGCTTGTGATTTCTCCCACAAGATTCTGAGATTGTAAGAAGACTATATGAAGCCACTAGAGGGAAAGTGCTGTAATTGGCTGGCTTTCAGAAACACACATCTAACAAAGCCTTTTCACATGCAAACCCTCTGCTCGCTGCAATCGTTGCTCTCCATCAAGTGAATCAATTAGTGTCAAAAATACACCCATTAGACCAGTACGTTGCCTCAGCACTGCCCTCACACAACCTAGGCCAAGGAAATTAAAGCCAAAGAAAAAGAAAAGTACACCACCCACCAGCGACTTTACATTAGGCCATACCAGATGGAATTGTGCAGACGATTTGGAGTATTTGGACTGACTTGTGAATGAAAAAAAGCACATCCAGAAATTCAGTTTTTGCTTGACATTGCTATTCATTCCTATTTTAAGATACATACTGTAATTTTATTATTGAGGCAAGGTAAAAGACTTCTATGCATTCATATTTATTGCGGTTAGCAAACTACTGTTTGTCTGTTCTGGTGGTGGCGAACAGTTCGGCTGTTGGGCTGGCAGGGACAAGCTGATAAGGCTGGCCCTTCAGTACCCCAGTAATTGAGTTTGGTAAAGAAGCCTCTCTGTGCATGCCATACTCATTTTCTATGATTGCCTGAGGGGCCCTTTGGTGTTGGCCCCATGACTGGTATCACCCATCTCACTGCACAAATCTGCCATTCACTGGTGAAGTCAATTAATACGTATTTTTCTTAATTTTTAATTGTTGTGCTGGTTAGCATTCCAGTGAGTGCATTGCTAATGTAACAGCAAACCTGTACCAATAATTGAAATTTAAAGCATGAATTGTGTAGATAATTTGCTAAAAGCAAAGTTTAGCACTTGCCATTGAAAATGAAGCTGGAGATTATCTTAAAGAGAAAAACGTTAAGGACCACACAAACCTACTGATATCATCTTCACTTAAGCAGTAATGAACAAAAACTGTGTCTTTAGAAAACATGGCTAACTGTTAGCACTTTGCATATTTTATATTTTATATATTTGCATATATAGCATATTTCACACAAAGGAGACGGTAATAAAGACTGTATTAGCCCGGCAGTTGGAAATCTCAAGAGCCACATGAACCAGCTGTGGGGCGAGCAGATGTTATCAAGATGCACAAAACAGTGTAAAGCGGAGTAAAACAACACATTGGCGGTTATGAAGGAGGCGTGCAATAGGTTTTTGCAAAAATGACTATTTGATTTCAGTAAAGCTTGTTGCTTTTCCTTGCAAATAGCTTTAGTGAGCTGTAAACATATGGTCCATTGTGACAAAGGAAAAACACAACTGAGCCACTGCCCCAATGCACTGTTTCTGTTGAGGTCAATACATGACAGCAACCTGTAGCCAGCTTTCTCAGAAACTTTTTCACACTGAAAAGGATTAAGATATTTACACAGTGGGACAGGGAAGGATGAACACCTTTGCCATGTAATCAATTGAAAATGAATTCATTAATGGACAACAGCAAAGTTATTGAGATGTTTTCACGCAGGAAAGAATATAGAGCAACGTTTGGTTTCAAGAAATAATGTGAATAATTTTCCTGTTGCATTTATATTACATTTTTAATTGACCTCTCTTTTAGTTAGTCTGGTTTATCAACTTGGCATATGTTTAAGTTTTAGAATTGTAAAAAGGTCCAAATGGGATCCAGCTCTTGTAATACTGACTTCATCCTGCCCTTGGGCTACTACTTTTAATATTCTATCTCTCTCTCTCTCTCTCTCTCTCTCTGAGTTTATTAGTGCATAACATTCCTGTCGTTTTCTATTTCTATATCTATTTTAGTCACTGTTGAATTACAATTGGAACCACAAACTGGAATTGACATTAATTGGTTTTATATTAGAGTGTCAAACTACTGTGTCAGATGATGCCTGGTAAAATCAAAGATGATGTGCCTTGATCCACCAACATTTCTGTGTCAAAAACGTCACTGACACTAACTACTGGTCTACTACAACAAATTCTGAAAATAATCTGCCTTTGTATTTAGTGCTGATCAGACAAGACAGATTATTTGGCCATTGAGAGCAACCAGAACCATTAATTGAATATGTACAGAGTGACCATACCCTAGAGCCTTGAGGTGGGTAGACACAGACAAACCTGACAACACAGAGAAAACAGAGCCAGTTCTGCCATCAACAAGTAGAGAAAGAGCAAAACCAAAAATGTGAAACACTCTTAGACCAAATAACATTTTACTTGGGGAGAAAACAGATATTGCCATGGAAGCAGCAAAATATATGAAAGAATTTCACATCCCGAGGTAAAACTGGAGGAATAACAAATGAAGCTGAGCTACTTCAAAAATTTCCTCCTGTTTTGTTGACAATTGTATCTCTCATTGTATCATGTTTTTTAAATATTTTTGTTTATTTGTTTGCAAAGTCTTTTGTTTTTCCTTATCTTTATAATACACTGTATAGTATAGTAAAGAGTACAAATTATTAGTATTACTTACATTGCAAACCCAATGCAACCTGCAATACTGTACTTTATGCAAATATATGCAAAGAAGGTAAACTTGAATTTCAGAGAGAGAGAGGGAGAAAGAGTATAGCTGGGTCTCCAATAAAAGCCTGTGGAAATGATAAATTAAAGTATGTTATTTCCATCACATTAATCTGCTGTTAATGAAACTACTAACACTTGCATTGTTGTGTGCATTGTACCTGTATTTGGGGTGTGTTATGGCATATACAATGGGGTTGTAGATAGCAGATGCTTTGGCGATCACAGCAGGAACAGAGTTCATATATGGAGTCAACATGTGAGCGTACCTGAGAGAGTCAGAAGAGAGGAGAGCGGGGACAGATGTTGGCAAGAGGAAGAAAAATGAGAGAAGGGAATAAGACACATTCATGTGACAAGAGCAGTGGTGGGTGTGTAGAGACACAGGGGTGAGGCTCACAGTCACACTCACTTTCAATGTTGGATGTTGTTGTTTAAAGATCACATAAAATGTGCACTTGAAATGCAAACAGTGTATTTTTACTGATTTTATGCTACAGCAGTAAGCGTAGCGTCCAATCATTGAAGTCATCACATATTTTTAGCTGTCACTTGGGGGCAGCAAAAACAAGCTGTAAACACAACATTGACATATCCTCATCTTATAAAGTTGATACGGTGAACTCGTTCGTTGCCTATTTACACATCCAGCAGTTATGAAGCAACATTATCTTTCATTTGGAGTTGTGTTTCTGTTCTCCAGTAATAAACAAAAACTGTGTCTTTAGAAAACATGGCTAACAGTTAGCACTTTGATATTTCACACAAAGGAGACGTATTCACTCTTTTGGTGCTGAGTAGTGTAATAATAATAATAATCCTTATTTGTAGAGCACTTTTCAAAAACAAGTTACAAAGTGCTTTAACAAGTGTAAAGAATAATACAAAAAAAGATAAGAGCATGAAAACAGTGTACAGTGGAGTGTGCTGCTGAAAACAAAGCTATGAGAGAGAGGCCAGGGGGTAGAGCGGTCATGCACTTATCATAAGGTCAGTAGTTCGATCCCTGGCTCCCTCAGTCTGCATGTCAATGTGTCATTGGGCAATATACTAAACCCTTGCTCCATCGGTGTGTGGATGTGTATGAATTTGTTGCCATTCCTGATGGCAGTTGGCACCTTAGCCTCTGCCATTCAGTGTGTGAATGTGATGAATTGTAAAAGTGCTTTGAGTGGTCTGAAAGACTGAAAAGGTGCTATACAAGTACAGACCATTTACCATTTAAACAATGAACTGAAACTCATTATAAAGCTCCATATAGTTGAGGGGAGCTGTAGATTCATGTGAAAATTCTTTGTAAGTTCATCACTCCGAGCAACTCCTTTCACATCATCACATTGTTTTCACATTGTCATTTGATACATTGTTATTATAAAAATGTTGATTATGTTTAACTAAAATCTGTTCTTTGATTTCAAGTTCATGCATATGTTTGTTATGATGGGGATTAGCTCTCCCAAAATCCTCATTGCTGCCCAGATAGTTTGAGAGCTCCCCTAAAGAGCAGAAACATTTATGCCAAATCTGTCTGTATAACTATTTGCTGTAAATGTGTCTGAATCACAATTAATGTCCCATCTTTCAGGCAGCAAGTAGTTTCATTTTATGCCAGTGTAACTAGTATCAACTTGCAGAGCCTTAAAGTAATATTTATAGGTACATTATATATATAAATATATTAGATCTTTGTCTTGCTTTATAATGAAAAAACCCTGGATGTTCTCTCATATATCCATTGCTAAACCTGCTGCCACCACAACCCCTGTCTGGTTAAAATGGTGATAGATGAATAGATGAGCTTAAACTACCTGTACTGCTTTACTATTATGAACTACATCCCCCCCCCCCCATGCTTTGAATCACTAGATTAAAGAAAATATCTCTTTAGCAGTCTTTAACAAAGTACACACACCTACCCAGCGAATGCAGTGAGGGCTGCACAGGAGTAAGGGGCCCAGGAGATGACATATAGTAGGATGACAATAAGTGCGATCTTGGCCATCTTCCACTCACTCTTCATCTTACGGAATCTCTTGGCAGAGTTTCTTGTTCCCTCACATTTGATCTTTGTTATCGCTCTGTCAAACACAGAGACACTCAACATGGTTATGAAAGCTTATATTTGTCAGGGGTTTTATTGTATTTTTCTTTTTAGTTAATTTATTTCGACGTCTAAGTTAATTGATGTAGTCGTGTATTGTACTCGTCGTGTACACACAAAATTCACCAATCACCAACACTGACAGTACTGCCAGGATAGGCAGTATTATCGTTCAGGTCGAGTGAGACATCAGTGGAATAGATAAACTCTGACAAAATTGTTAATCAGCAAGACATCAATATCATCACACTTGTACCAACCGTGTTGTGTGTCGGATGGCTCTGAAGATGCAGCAGTAGCTAAAGATGATGATGGCGAGAGGGATGAAGAAGACAAAGGTAAAGAGCAGCATGGTGTAGGAGCGGACAGAAGGGGTAAATGTCATGTAGTCCCAGGAACAAGACGTCATCAGACCCTCTGGGACATAGGCACCTGTGAGAGAAAATAAACACTTTAGTTGTTGCTTCCCACGAGTTCCTATTTTTCTGTTGGTTTCTGCATTGAATAACTTGGCAACTGTACATGCAGTATGCGGTGTCCTTACGATAACCTGTAGTAAAATAGTTGAATTTCACATTGTACCTCATTTGACATTCCAGTTCTCAGGGGTTGTTAGGGCTGCTAACTTCACAACCTCATCATGACTTATTTTTGGGCTGTTGTAATGTCAGCTACAGGTAAGCATGAGGTGATCTGCCTTCTGATAACTGATTTAAATGTATTTGGCATGTTGACAAAAGGCAAAGTCTGATCTATTTGAGATAGCAGTAACTTTCATCAGGAATTTGACATGCAGACACAAAACAAAAACAGTGAGATCGAAGTACTGAGACAGAGCTCAACAAATCCCTCAGAGGAATCACACTGATCAATAATGACTCTGTTTCTAGGTATCTGAGTGCAGTTGTACTCACTCCAGCCAAAGAAGGGGGGTAGGCTCCAGCCCATGGAGTAGAACCAGGCAGCACCCACGATGCTCAGGGCTTTCCTGCGAGACATCTCCCCCAAGGAGGCCAGAGGCCTGGTGATCACCATGTACCGGTCCACCGCAATCACCATTAGTGTAATCATACTACAGATACCAAACAGTGCTCCGCAGAATGCATATACCTCACAACCTGCACCAGGAGAGGTAAAGGAGGGACAAAGAAGCAGTAGAGGGGAAGAAAAAATATGTTTGATATCCGGATAAATGCATTTCTGGCAGTAGATCCTGCAGCTGGGAAAGTCTACAGTTGAAAGTATTGTGTGATAGATGAAAAGAGCTGAAAGGCTGAAAACAGCCAGAACTAATGATAATACAGTTACATTAACCTAAGTTTGGAAACAAATGTTTGTACCCATAGTCTTTTTTTCCTTTTACATTTTAGCCATGCTAGCCACATAGCTTGAGGAATGGTTGATGACTTGATTCTGTCATGGTTTTGTGGTTATTTCCTGTTTTATTTTGTTAAACCCTTCCTCTTGTGTCTGTGCTTACTTAACTTCTCGTCTCTCTGTTTTTCGCTTACAGTCTATGGTTTTTCCTTGTTTATTGATTTGTTCTGTAAACTTCCACCTTTATTTTGTTACTTATGTCTCCTCTCGTTTCTGTTCACTTCACTTCCTGCTCTTGTGTTTTCCTGCTTGTTGCACCTGTGCCTTGTTAATCACCTCCCTCTTGTATATTTAAGTGTGTGTCTTCCCATTGTCTGTTGTAGGATATATAAGTTTTCTTAATAAACAGTAGGAGCTTTCACACTGCCTTATCTTCTGGGATTATAACAACAATATTCCAGCTCGCTGCGCTGTATGAAAGGTATGGGGGAGGGGGGTCAGATTTGAGCCGGGAATGTTGGTAGTAACAGAGACGGAACAATGTATGTGGAAAAAGCCATGGAAAAGGTGTGGCGTTTCAATGCTGCTGTCTTACAAGTCATGGTCTTTTTTTTCACGGTCTAACCCTGAGAGCCGGATCACTGTGTGAAAGGACACATGGCTGTTGGATTATGGCGACAATATTTTGTTCAGTATGAATGAGTGAATGCAGCATTTTGGCAGACATTCTTTCTGCGTTGATAGCAGGATCTCTGTGTGAAAGCGGCTACTATAAAGTGCATCTGCTCCGCCTGTGTGTCATGCTTTTGGGTCCGAATCCCTGCTTTGCCAGCTCCCTGCTTGACTCAACGTAACAGATTCCATCTTTTGAGGAAACACTTTAGTCATCAGATGATAAATCCTATGACGTTGTTTATCCTCTGAATATCCATCCTGTCCTGACCTGATTTGGGAAAAAAGGGGAGCTTAAAAAATTAAGACAGGATTCAGGAGAGTAGAGGCAGTACAGAAGTAGAGAGAATGGAAAGAGATGGAATATAGGATTGGTGTAACATTCAGCCATCAGACTAAACACGGAAACAGGGCTTTTAGGCCCAAACACAGATATAAGCATGGAGCAGGTAAATATAAGTGAAGTGAGGTTTAATTAACTGATACATCCAAACAATAGTAAAGTAGTCCACAGTGAAAAACAAGATGTATTTAGAAACAAATGGCGATAGTCCATTAAATTCACAGAGAAGAGTACAAGACCACAAGACAAGACACAGTGTAACTGGAGACACGAAGGACAATGATGAACAATGAACTAGCAACTACCACCAGGAAGACAACCACTGTACTGTAGACACACACAGGCGGGATGAGGAAAATAAGGCACAGGTGATGACAATCAGGAGAATGAGACAGGTGCAACAACCAAGGACAGAAAGTAAAACAAGACAAGAACACTAGGGACAGACAAACTTCAAACTAAAGTAGGAAACACTAAAACAACAACCTAGACCATGACAATAAAGGCAGAAAGATAGGGAAAATTAAGTAGAGAATTGGGGAAAGGAGTCCAAGATGAACGATGAAGACAAGTGTCAGGTAAAGACAAGTAGCGCCATAGTAAGATAGATTTACCAATGCCCCCTCCCATATTTGAAAAAGTGTGACATGTACAAACAGCATACAGTATTAGTGTAAATATTAGAGTTTTTCTCCATTGCTTAAACACATTTCTTGAAAGTCTGCCTCTATTTCTCGAAAATCTGAACACAAATCCACAACTTCTCACCCAATTCCCCAAACATCCTATTTTCAGGTCAGAATGAAGCTCTCCACTCAAAAACATTCAATCTTGCAGAAAAAAAACAAACTTTGCCCTCAGACATAACACACAAGCCCTCAAAAACACACACACACTACTACAAAGTCTTACACATTATTGGTTATAAGCAATGTTGCTTCTGGTTCTCCTAATCAAGAATATTTTCACATGATGAACACAACAAAAGTATACATTTGCACACTTTTTATTCCTTAGTGTATTATACAGTACAACACACTAAACAACACATTTTTCTGCCCATGCGTCGTGTCTTTGGTCTGGGACAGGCCAGAGATTCTCGTCCTCCACCTCCTCCCTTCTCCTCCGCCATACTCCTCCTCCTCCTCCTCATATTCCTCCTATTCCATCTCCTCCAACTCCTACTGTTCCTCTTCCTTCACCTCTTACTCCTCTCCATACTGCTCGTCCTCCTCCTCCTCTTCCTGCTCCTCTCCTCTGATGTCCTGTACCTCTTCCTTCACATCTCTATGTATCCATTGTTCCAAAACTGACTCTGACCCTTTTATCTCTCTATTGAAGCTTCTGATTGGTGTGTTATCAATAATGACTCTTTGTGTTTCCACCTGGGTAATTGTGTGCTAATTTAACTCAAGCTGTGCTGACTTGAGTGAACAGTATTGAATGTTAGTGCTTTCTAAATGACCACATGATGTAGGCAATGAGAAATGAAGGGATTTGTGTGTAGAGTTTAGAGATATGGCTGTGCTTTTAAAAAAAAATTATGGTTTTGAAATTTTTGTTCAAAAGCCTGGTTATACTCTTTAAGCAACTGAGAAAAACTGTAATACATGTTGAATAGGGTTGGGCAGTATGAGTTTTGTTATCATTTACGGTCAAATTAGTTTCTCTCCTCTACTGCTTGCTGTGTTTCACTGAGGGTGATGCTTTGCACACACTGAGGCGAGCAGAGAGACAGGTGAAGTGAACGTTAAGTTACTGGATTTGACAACTCGTTACGTTACATACAGCTGTAATCCACCCGTGGTGTTGTGTCGGAAGCTATGGTCCGGAGATGCAATGACTTCAACCAATGGCGAGTAAGAAAAAATATAAATAATATGTAATTTGTTAAGCTATGAGTACAGGAAACTCCACTGGCTGCTAGGCAAATTTATGCAATCTAAAATGCCATAGGCTTAAGCTGATAGTGAACAGCAAAAAATTATTGTTTTGTCTATGACCCTTGACAGTTAACCTAGGGGAAACACTGCTTGGTGCTATAGGCTATGCAAATCAGGGCTAGACTGTCATGTGATCTATTACTGTATTGAGATATATAGTGCTGTTGTGATATAAAATTACATACCTTGATACAAGGTCCATGTCACCCACCGCTAATGAATACCTAGTAATAAACATATTATATGATGACATACTGGTTTCATTCAGACACAGTGTTAGTGGCTTCAAACATGCCTCTTTTTGTTCCATAATGTAAGATGCTGTTCGCTGTGCAGTTCATCCTCATGATTATGCTGAATGAATCCATAATTTATAAAGAACGATTTACACATTAATGCACACTTGCAGATCAATTTGCAAGCCTATACACACGTGCACACAGACACAATACAAAGACTTAATCATGACTTTTTCAGCTTCTGTCCCTTCAGGTCCTGAGTGTGTATTTACCACCACATATCATAAAATCACAGCGCCAGTCATCGCGTGCAAGCACAAGACAAAATCTGAGTTGAGTTGACCGTGTGAAGAAACTCAAACAAAAATGCTATTGATTATATTACAAAGCCTTTCTGTCTATTATATTACTGTGTGTGTTTGACAGCCCTTGTTAAATTACCAAAGCAAATCAAGTCCAGATTGGACGAGCAGATGATAGCCAGAGAGGAACAATATTTAAAAGTCCAGGGGCATTTTGTCTAACAGCAAAGCTCACTGCTTTGTGGTCAAGATGACAAGTAGTATATGTAAAACATCTCAGAAATAATGAGGTCCTTTAATAAGGTCCTGCAATGAGCTGTCAGGAGCTAATCTTTTTAGGAAGCATTCATTAATAATTGTGTTTCCATACGTTTTTTAAGTGCATCAAATAAAAACATTGAACAGAACAGAAATTAGATTTTTTTTAAAGTTGAAATATTGTGAAAAAGTATTTTACACTTGGCTGAGGTGGAAAAGCTGGTGGATCGATAAACACAAAATGCGAAAAAATGCAATGGAAATGTAACAATTAAACCGTGACGTACATGAAGCATATACCCTAAATGCCGTCACTGAAGAGATTAAATCGAATCTGTCTTTTGACTGTCATTTTATTGGGACTATACTTTGGAAAAGTGTAAATTGTAAGTGTAAAAAGATCCTGTTGGTGTGGTGGTGGCACAGGGGATCATCAAAGTCATTCGAATTAATTCTTTGGGGACAAGAAAAGTCTTGTACCAAATTTCTTTCCAAAGCTGCCGAGGTAGAACAGTGTTTCGACTGAAAGATTATCTTATTAACCTACCAGCATTGCAATCCCTAGAGCCACACTGCTACTAAAAAGACCCATCATTAAATGCTGCATTGGCTTCTACGGAATTCTAGTAAAACAGATGGATTTACACAAATAAAAGACAAGTTACAGTTGGCTTTTGCTTTGCTTTTCATCTACCTCATTCATTCCACATATATATTTTTCTCTTGCTCCGTTCTATCAGTGTTTAATCTGTGGAGTTTGGAGCCTCTTTTACCACCTCTCTGTCTCTATTCACGCTGATAACATACACTACTGTACAACCCCTTTCCAAATGCACTCAGGTAGAACACATGCATTCCTACAAGCATTCTTACTTTGTTTTTTGTGATCAGTGGCATTTGGATACTGCAGAGTAAGGCTTTGATGCTGCTGTTTACATTGTAGCAGAAAAGGGTGATAGAGGACGGTAGGTTTGTGTGTGTGTGTGTGTGTGTACAGAATCTTAATGGAAGGCAGGGCTGTGCTCCGGTTTCTTCTGGGTTTGTGCCTGGAGTTCTCGGCCCTTGACGGGTGGGTGGGTTGGTGGTGGCATGCAGCTGAGCTAGTTGATTTTGCCTCGTTGCTGGTTTGGCTGGTGTTGCACGGCGGGGTGGGGGCGTGCTGTGCATGGGGGATGTCGGCTGGCGCAGGCGGCCTTAGTTTTTCCGGCGTTTGGGGGGACGGCGGACTTTTATTGGCGGGTGCACGGTGACCTGCGCAGTGCGTTTGCTGCCGGCTGGGACTTGCTTTCCGTCATCATTTCGTTGTCAACTGGCATTTGGCTGGTCGTTTTTATTTTATTTTTTACTTTTTATTTTTGGGCGTCTGTTGGTTGGGTCGGGGTCTTCCGCGTTTGCATCGTGGTGCATCTGGGAGTCATATATTTAGTTTTTTGTTATTTATTTATTTATTTCTGCCATCCCTATTGGCTACTGGGGTTGTTGCCTGCCTGTTGCTGGGGTCGGTGTGGCACAGTCGTGGCGTCTCACTCTCACTAACAACTACATTCTTTAACAGGCTTATGCGCACACACATGTACACACACACACACACATATATACAGACACATTCACCCACACGCACACACTCACACACTCTCACACACAGACACAAACAAATTTAGGTTGTCCCTGGTAGAATTATTCCTGATGCTTTTCTTTCAGTTACTTTTAATTTAAATTAATTGTTATTATTCCAGCTCTGGTGGCTGTGCTGTGTTGCTTATTTATTGTGCGTGACTGTTTGTTGTTTTCATTTTTCTCTTAGTTGTCTTACTATGTCAGCTGTTTATTGCTGCTGTTCGGCTGGTTGTCTTTTACTATTATTATTATTTTTGTTGTTTGTTTGTTTTTGTTTTTGTTTGTTTTTTTTGTTGTTTTTCTCCTCCCCAAGCCCCCCTCTCTGTTCCATTGCATGTTTTGTTGCTTTCTGCAATTGGTGTTTCCCTCTGCTATTCCCTGTTGTCCCCACCTTCCATCCCCCTTCTCTTACAGGTGTTGTCCTTTCTCTGTGCTGTCTGTTTGTGCCCCCCTATCCCCGTGTCTGACCCCCTGTCCGGCAGGTGACAAATCAATACATAATTAAATAAATAATAAAACAGACAAAAGAGTATATTAATACTCTCTTGTTAAAGTAAAATCTGTCTGGCACAATATGGTATCCAGCTCATCATACTCTATACCAGGCTGCTGGGCAGGACAGGTTTAAAAAAAAAGAATCTTAATGGAACTGTAGGTCACACTCAAGACGGTAAAGAAACAATACACTCCCCTTGTAATTTAGAGTGTGTGTGTGTATGCATGCATGCACATGTAAAAGAGTGTTATAATATCATTAGTCTGCGTTTAGGTTGTTGTTGGTTAGGTACTATATTTAAATAAAAAGTGCAAAATGTTATGTAATAAAGTTGAAACACTAAACCATTTCACTGCACACACATGTCTTACCTTTCTTTCCAAAGATCCATCGCTTGTGCATGCTGTTGATGAAGAAGGTGGGTGTCTGAGTAAGACACATAAAGAAGTCTGTGACTGCCAGGTTAATGATGAAAATGTTGGAGGGTGTGCGCAAGCTCCGGCTCCTGCACGCACACATCACATATGTTATTATCACAGATACTATAAACCAAAAATGTGATGCTAAACAAGTGAAACAAGTGTAAAAAAAAAAGTACCTGCAGAAAGCATATATGACCAGGAAGTTTCCCAGCATGCCAGTGATGCCCACGGCCAGGATGACAACACCAATTGTATAGTGAGCGTGGTCTGGGACGTCTACTGTTGGAAATGGGTGGCTTGGAACAATGGGACTCTAGCAACAGGAAAACAGGATAGCAATGTCACTCAAAAACTGTTCTGATTTTACTGCAGGTCTCAGCAATGCTGTGAAGGAAAGCTTAAAGCCTGAATTGTAATGACTTCTTTTCCCAAGCATTTACATTTAAGCATTTACATTTTCGATTTTAAATTTCACTTTTCATAATCTTAAAACCCATTTTCAGTTTCCTTTTTCTTTCTAACATTTAATTATAGGCTGACTATCTGGATTACTATATTTTTTTTATTAGTGATTTTTTAATTTTTCCCTATTTAATTTTAATTTAAGATCAAATTAAAGAAAAGGAAATATAAAGACATATTTTATTATTGATTGTGTTGACATTCAAAGCAATAAAACTGCACCACACTAGAATAATTGGTTATAGGGGTCGGTGGGTACATATTCAGATTCAGCACTTAAGTGTGTCAGCAAATGTTAGATACATCCCTACAGTGAGAGAAAATCCACTTAGTCTGGAGCCCGCTCCATACACATTCTCTTCAAATAATAACTTAATAGGATTTAGTCAAATAATTAGGGTGATAATGACTGGTTTGGCATGTTAACTTGAGGTTTCAACATCAGTAGGTGACTTTAAGTGATCTATAGCACATAAGTACAGACACTGAAGAGTTCATTCTATTTCAAGAGCTGAGAGAAAATAAAAGCAATGATCCATCAATTATGCTCCAGTAACTATTCTGTTTTGGAGGTCATGACTTCTACCAACCTCTGTCAGCCACAAAGAAACTCTACAAGGCCTTACTGTTAATTACAGTACCTGTCAATCACAGTATCTGGTAATAAGAATTGACACAGTTTGAAAAGTCACATTTACACAATGAAATGCATAAAATGGCTAATCATGAGCAGAGTTAAACCATGAAGCAATGACGGAAGATATATTCAGATCCTTGCTTGAAAGAAGCAATACCACAATAGAAAAATACTATAAAAGTGCTTTTGTTTTCACATTCACTGAGCATCAGCTGTAGTTCTGATTAGATTATACATTAACATCCAAGCAGTATTTTAATATTGTAGCTTGTCCAGTAGTGCTGAAATCAAACAACTTATATGCTGTTGGATATAAAAACATCTGTAGTGAAAATTGCAAACTGATATATCCTGTTTTGTAAAATCTTTACCTGTAAAATAATGATTCCAGCAATCACAGAAATGAGTAGTAAAAATTACAATATTCCTTCTAAAATGTGGAATAGAGGTGCTAAGTAGCACAAAATGGAAATACTTGAAGGTAGCAGTATTCTATTGCTGCCTCAGAGTTGTATTTATAGGTACACTGTGGAGTTTTTGACCACTAGTAGCACTATGGCACAATGTTTATACAAGTGGGTCCCCATTTTGTTTGTTTCATGCTCACATGCGAGCACTGGGACAGAACCATTCACATTCTGTTGTTGGTTTCACACTATTTTGCTGACACTTATGGAGTAAAAGTAAAAGTAGTAATTATGCAAAATGGCTCATTTCAGAATAATATGTATCATATTTCTGAATAATAATTGTGAGAATTAATTTCTGACACACTCCGTGCATTAACACTTTCCTATTTTCTCTCACTGTGATTCTTTAATGCAGATGCGCTCTCTCTCTCTCACACACACACACACACACACACACACACACTAACCAGGATTACATCAACTAAGCTTGATCTTATTACCACCCAGAGATCAATTGGAACACACACATCTCCTCTCATTAATCCTGGCCACTGCAATTAAGTGTGCATGTGTGTCTGCGTTTGTGTTTCAGCAGTCTTACTTTTCTGCATTTACAAGTTCCTGTTACCAAAAGGAGGACATTTGAAAAGTAGCCTACATATAGCGAAAAGTGATGGTGGTTCTGTAAGCAAATGAGTGAAAAGGGCATTGGGATGTGTTACTGAAAGCGGGGACAAGAGCAGTAAGTGAAGATGATATGCAGATGTGGTGTGTGTGGAATGTAAACACACTTGGATCCAGTCTGACGCCTTCGTCTTCAAGGTCTTACTCCCTCCCAGCTTCATTTCTTCCCAGGTTTGGTTTCTCCTTTTCATATCCCTGGCACTCTCTCTGCTAGATCTGTCTTTCTCATCACTCCTATCCCTGCTAATTCCCTCCTTCACGTCTGTTCCTCTGTACACTAAATCTCTCGATCACTCCTTTCCTTCTAGCTCTGGCGGCTAGGGGTCAGATTAATGCTGATCACACAGGAAGAAAGATGCATGGTGAGCAACACGACATGGATGTCTCCTCTACAGTGTGTTTGTGTAGGGTTTAAAGACAGAAATAGTGCACGTTAATATCTCTCTATACTCTCTCTATAGTCTGTGAGCATGTACTAAAGGCATGGTGCCAGAATTTCTGGGCTTTCCTTCGTCAGTGGAGAGCAAGTCATATAAATGTAAATGATCTTGTGGCTGTCTAGTACACATTCACTTAGAACAGGCAACGACAACTAAAGCAAGATAGAAAGAAGATAAAGATAAAGGAGAGAGAGTGAGAGAAGAGTAAAGGAGAAGGAGTTTAATCTGAATTAAAAAACACATGCATGTGAGCATGAACAAGCAAAAATAGCTACTCACACTTGTGTATTTGTGTTTGAACGCTTACAAACACATGTACTGTAATTGACTTTTGCTTGTATGCAACATATAGACACACACACACACACACACACACACACATTTCTCTGTAACAGCCAAGACTCATTTAATAAACATTGGCTGAGGGGCTTCCCTCTAAATAAAGACTGCCTCGTTATCATGCGAATAATCAGTGCAATGGTTCATTTACAGTAGAGAAATGTATTTTCATTGGATCTTGATTATCTGAGTCAGTAGCCACTCATGATAGCACAATACTGAGTTATACACACACACTTACTCTCTCACACAAATCCACTTATAGGGACGCTCAATCACATCAACACGCACATCGTTTTCATTTCACAGACACACCCCTGCAAAAACGTGTTTGCATGCATACACATTCATCAATTGGACCCATATTTTTTTTAATTATCCAGAGATTGTAGATTAGATAGATAATCAAGAGACAAAATACAACAAACATT
This sequence comes from Micropterus dolomieu, assembly GCF_021292245.1. Classification (NCBI taxonomy): domain Eukaryota; kingdom Metazoa; phylum Chordata; class Actinopteri; order Centrarchiformes; family Centrarchidae; genus Micropterus; species Micropterus dolomieu. The sequence goes on from NC_060163.1 coordinate 19,082,552, forward strand.
GTTAAAAGGAAAAGAGGTCTCTAGAGAGAAACACAGAAGGTTTTAAAAGACTTTTTAAATGAAAACCACACTTATTGCAGAGCACAAGATCTCATCTGTCTCAGCAGAAGCTGCCCTCAGGCACTGCTTCAGTATCAGCTTTCCCCGCTCTCCCACCATGAAGGCCAGACCACAACACCAGTAGAGACTGAAGCCTGCAGGTCTGGACTTCAATGTCAGAGACGAAACCATAGGCTCTATATAGATGAACAATATGACAGCTCCCCAAAGGTGAAGCAGCCCCCTGGCGGCTGGCTGCAGTGTAGGTCATAAACCCCAGCCCATCCATGTTAGCAGAGAGGGGATATTGGCCAAACTAAAAAAATCAAAGTAAACGTCAAAGTTTTGTTTGAGCAGGTGCCTGCAGACTTTTGGGGAATTGTACGTAGAGTAGGAAAGCAGGAACATCTAGACAAACTTTTCTTGAGTTGTTCTGCAGTAAACTGTAACAGCTGACCTGGGGGATCTGTGTAGTTTTTTTCAGTAAATTAAATTTGTGTTTTGTAAGCTAATCAGTAAGTTAATATTATTAGCTAGCTAGCTAAGACAACAAGCATCCAATGTTGGCTGTGTGGAAAAAAAACAGGTGACTGGTAGCTAGCTTCTAATATTTTATTCATTTTAGAAAATAAGGTAAAAATCTTAATGAACTTACTCGGTTTGAAGAAACACTATTTTTTTTATATTTATTTTATGTACAGAGGTGGATACTCTATACTCTGGATACTGTAGCCTATTGGTCTACACATCTGTATAAAAGGATTTCCTGGAAGTCAATGCTTAAACTGACCCATCCTTCAGACACAGAGGAAGACAGAGAGAGATGGAGTCCAATCATCCATGAGACTTGAACACATTGCTCTTGCTGGTGACCACACCTCTTGGAATAAAAATGTGTAATGTCAGAATTAAATGTCACATGTAAACATGATGTTAGAGCTTGCATGATCACATGCCTTTAAATTTTAAAACCAACAATCCAAATCAGCATGCTGTACAAAACCAGCTGTTTTATGTTTTTATGGTGCCTTGCTGCAAACAGAATTTCCTCTTGTGTGATAATAAAGATCTGAACTGAACTGAGCCTGCAGCCTTCATGTGGTAAATTAAGATTGGGACCCAAATGGGTCTATTGAAGCGCTTACATGAGATTGGGAGGGCAAGAATTTATGTGATGGTCAAATGGGTCCACATGAACGCCACTGAGTGCAACACTAAATGAGCACACACACAAGTCATCTCAAATATTACAAGGAATACTGACAGGAGATGAGATCCATAAACTCACTATATAGATAATTATGAGCAATACTGCAATAAGAATACACGATTGGCGTTTTTAACACGCACACAAAAAGGTGATACACACCCTTCACCCACAGCAGCTTTTAAAACCATTTTCTGCAATAGTACAAGCTGAAGAAACAGTAGAGCTAACAGGATTTGCGCTTCCTGCCTTCATTCAGGTGCGGTGCTGAATGAACGGAGCGCAGACGCGCAGGAGAGGATTCTGCATTCACTCATTCAGAGTTAACATCTCGCTCACTCACACTTCCCTTGTGCGGCGTTCATATGTTATGAATTATATGGAGGAGGAATGAAAACACTTAAAAAAAAAAAAAAGGTATTTAGCTGCTCTGGATCGGATGCGTCCGCGTTTACGCATCGCTGCGGCGCACAGAAGCTCTCCATTCACACCGAGGTTCACGCAGCCAAAAACAAACAAACAAACAAACTAAAATACACAAAAAAGCCGTGGGTGCAGGATACTTACAGACGTAGCGACTGGAGACAGCTCCATGAGCCTGTGGGGACTGATGGAGCTGATGTTCCAGGGTGTCCGGGCTGTCGGGTCCGGTGTGGGCATCCCCGGTCCAATCAGCAGCCGGGAATCCATTCCACGGCGATGAAATGAAACGCGGCTGAGTGTGAGAGAAGTGGACGGGAGAGGTGTTGAGTCTGAGGTGGTCTAGGAGTCCAAGTGGCCCGGCGTCATCGCCGCCCTGTTCTCATATCTCACTCTGACAGGACTACTGGTAGTAGGTTGAAGCGGCTGTGGAGGAGTGGGAAAGAAGTGCTCTCCCTCTCTCTTTGTCTCTCGTCCAATCCCTGCTCCGGGGAAGCCTCTGAGTGTGTCAGTAGGTCTGTGCGTGTGTGCACAAATATAAATAGAATAGCCATTTTCCTGTTTGTTTGTTGAACTTCAAGGAATTAATTGAAACGTTTTTCCTCTCTTATCAGTACCCTCTTTTGTGTGTCTTCTTCTCCCCTTCCTTTCTTCAGTTTTTGACCCTTAAGGAAGGACTGAAAATGAATAACAAAAATCATGCAGAGGATCAAAACAATTTGTCTTCTAGGAACCCACATGGGTTGTGATATTCATAACCATTTTTTGTGTCCATCATCAGCAGAAAATCCAACTTTGGTGTGCAGCCTGTAGAAATCTTGCTCACATCTTCTGCTGTTATGCAATAACAGATAAAATCTATATTGATTGTATTTCAGCACATGACATATTTTATTAGGGCGGGGAGGAGCTTTGGCTTTTGAGTCTCTGGGGAAAGGTCAGAAGAACATACTTCTGCAAAGACTAAAGAAAGATGGGAGAAATTAGTATAATGGAAGGATTACACGGTATTTATTTTGGGTCATTTGGCCAGATATTAAATGTCTTTGTAATGTTTTAATCGTAAAAAAGGAAAGAAGGATAGTAGTACAACGGAGTATTAGGGCCACATAAGCACAAATATGAGAATACAACCCAGACTGAAAATACCAGAATTTTCTTTTAAATAAATTGATTTAAACCTGCAATAGCGTATGCAAGCTGTATACACAACGCTGACACATTATGGAAATATCATTTTTTTTTGCTGCTAAATGCTCCATTATGTTCACCAGCTAGTATCTCCGTCTGCCTCCCGTTTGGTGCTGAGCAGGTAGTGTGTGTGTGGATCATTAGAGCTTTTTAGCTAAAAAACAGCGCTGCAGCCAAAAGCAATGTATGAGAGTATTGAGATTAAACCAAAACATTGATTCTGGTGGAAAACCAAAACAATAAGCTGCAATAAAACTCCAAACAGCTGAAGGGAAGTTCAGAGTCTGGGAATTTAAAAAAAATTGAAAAATTCATTCTCTGTGGGTTCACAACTGCGAGTGACCCCTTTTACATCCAAGTAGTTGTATGATCCATTGTTTATATAAAAAAATGTTGATTATAGACGCATACAGATACTTTACTACAGTCAAAACTGAGCAATATAAAATCACAATTGTGCTTCTCAATGTATGCACAGAACCAGCAATGACAGAGATCAGAGGTGCACTGATCTATGCATGTACTTTAATTTCTCTGTCACATGATTTCTGCAGAGGATGCAATGAGATATAGCTGAGTTACTACAGAGAGAGACCTGAACCAGGAACATGTTTGTTTCTCTAACAGGCTGAACAATAAGGCATGCCTTTCATCTCTATCCAAGATGACATTTAGCTGAGAGCACTCCACCATGTGTACAGAACGGTGGTGAGGCTGAATGGTAGATTGTGAATAATGGTCATTTGTCAACACCAGAAGAAAGATGTTGAGGAATTTAAGCATGGCCATCTTCCAGTTTCTGTTCCTTCGAGGGGGAAGTGCAAGGTCTTATGATACTTGTCCTTGCTTCCCTAACCCCGTTTTGATCTCTTTGCTCCATCACTCTCTGCTTGCCTTTGGACTTGTACTTGGTTTATGTACACAAAGGCACACTAACAACTTCTCCCATAACCAATTTTACTGTTCAAGTAATGCCCTATTCTGTATTCTTCCATTTTGATAACAATATGTTGCTAATGCAAATACTGTTTAATGAACCATAATACAGCATAACGGTCAAATAAAATTAACCCACCAATACAGATTCTGGATCAACTTTAACTCAAAGGGAATTTAGATTTTTTGACCCTGTAGAAAGATATGATTGGTTTTGGGAAAGGTGAGCAGCAAGATCTTGTGTACAAAGAGTATGTACTGTCTTTTCCAGGCTTGACCCCTGTGCACCATGATTTCTGCACATTTGTGGCTCTCTTAGCACTGTAATAAATCATACATTTACTTTCAATACACACACACACATAGTGCATGTGATTTCAGGGTTGCAACACATTTAAACTCTTAACTTCTATCCTCTTCCCTTCTCACGAAACTCTTTAACAAATAAACACATCCTTCCTGCATGGGTGTTGTGTATTTTGATTTTATGTGTACAGCGTGTCAATGTGTGTGTAGTCACAAGCAATGCAGCCCTCTGGCAGCTGCAAAACCTACAACATAACTGGTCCCATGACGAGGAGTTCTGGCTGATATTAAGAGGATCAGAATCTGGGTATGGACTTTAACAACAGTAGCATTATACAAGAAACACAACTAATACAAAGTCCAAAAACAATACTACTCTGTGTGGCATGATCCTCCCGCCATCATACTTATTCCTGTTCAGCTTCTGGTTATATAAGGTTATTTAATGGTCATTAGCTTCCAATCCAATGACCCAATTTCAGGTCAGGCGAGTTGATGTGATGTGTCTACCTAAGAAACCAAATGAGTCTATTGAGCATTGAAGAGAACATTCAGAGTAATGGTAACACAGTAAATTGTACATAAACATATACATACATACACACATATTTAAACTAACATCGGAATAACAATAAATTAAAGCATAAACATCAGCCTGTTGCAATGACTCAGCTGACTGCAGAGTTATTTCATTTAATAGTAACTATTAATAATGGCACAGACACATTTCTTTAACTGTATGAGCTTATGCATTCACTTTTGTGGAGTATGTTGAAATTTGGAACTAGAAAAAATAAAATTAATGTTTCATGGCAAGAAAAGCACTTGAGTAATTTATAACATCAAAGGGCCTATATGTAACATTTCTTAATGAAATGTTACGCTAACCTCTCATAAAAATTAAGCACACGCCTGCTTTCTCGGTCACTTGGAACAGCCACTATTCTGTGTCCTATGTGAAGAAATAGGATGGGATTTTCCACAAAATCCATTGGTTTATGTAGGCTGTGACATTCATGCTCGCTCCCAAGCCTCTTGCCTATTGATTCTGTACTGAATACAAATCGACAACACCACAGCTAACGAAATGGAGTCCGCTAACACCAAAAAACAACCAGCTCCCAGCACAACACAGACTACAACACAAACTCCATGTAAGGATAAAAACAACCAAAAAGTTTTATGTGCCAAAGCCTGTCAGGCCAAACATGAATCAGTTTCAACGTCAGGCAAAAACACAGTCAACATCGGAAAGGCATTTGAGTCTTGGAGAGACCTCCGCTTTGTTTTGGATATAAAAACTAACTCAAAGTTGCCTTTCATCCTATTGGTCACGTTAGCTTGCCAGCGAACGCCGACCAGTTGCTAACATTATCCGTCGCAAAATACTGTAGTTGTATGGCTTGCCACATTACTTCACTAGCTAATACTGGTGCCGGTGTTCAATTTTTCATTTGGTAGTCAAAGTGTTGATTTTAGCCTGCACGAAATGATGTAACAGTACAAAGCAAATGTGGAATGATTTGTTTCTCAAATTATTAGTGATGTGTAGCATTATCATGCAATGAGCATGGACATAAACTAAACTGTCCCTTTAATAATATGGCTCCAATCCTTTAAAGTGAAACTTAGCACCCACTGAAAATCTCGATTTTGCTGACCTCCAGTGTTTTAACTTCTTACATTGTTGCATGTAGAAGTGTACTCTGGGGTGTGTCAGTACACCGTGACATCAGAGAGTGCACTGTAGGTCAAAGACATGACTCAAATCTCTGGTTTTATGTCTTTAATTTCCAGGATGGAATAAAGTTTTTTTTTCCTTTTTTATAGTCTTCAGACTCAGGAGGAGACAACAGACACACGTGGACTGCAGTCAACTGTCTTGAAAATTTCTTATGTGACAGCAGTGTAGTGTCATTTCAGACAAGACACCTAAGATAACTGACATTTCAAAAATCTGTCTGGGTGTGGGACAGCAGGTCAGACTGAGGGACTGGTGTCACAAGTTTCCCAGAAATTACATCTAGGGTCAGTACTTTCATAACTCAAAGCAAATACTGGAATTAGGAAATGCGAACCAGGCTATAGGAAGCTAGAAAGAGAGATGTCCATTGAAAAATACAGGGCAAGTCAGTTAAAGAAAACATAGTTCGATAAAGTACATGGATTTATTTTGACACAGTACACTAAAGTATATTAAAGGCTGATGTTGTTACTTAGCTTCTATTTTATTTGTTAGCAAAAAAAATGGGTTTAATTTTACTAAAAGAGTTTTAGATATTAGGATTTGTTCATTAACATGCTGACATTATTGAAAAAGAGTCTCCAGCAACATTAGCAGCTCTCAGGCTAATTAGTTAATGTGGTGCTTTCAACTAAATACTATAAATCAGCATGGTAACAATGACAATGCTAACATGATGGATTTCTTGACAGTACACATTCTGATTTGTCATAGTAGGAAACACACAGGTCTTACTAATAACAGTGTCTGACAGTGTGACAGTGAGCAAGCATGCACAACACCAGGACCCTGAAAGTGAAGCCACTACAAGGATCTCAGCCATCAGTAATTCTTTTATTTACACTTTACATTTAATGCTTTTCCTACTGTGATGTCCCAATAATGGCTGATGGGAATGTCATTTGTTTTGCTGGTCATAAACAAAGTATTTAAATTTTAACCTAATGATGGATGAAAAATCTGTAGAATAGATCTGTAGAAAAGTCAGTAGAATTCATCTGTCCATCCTTGAAGTCAGCTTAACAGTCCCTTAAAGCCACTTTGTGTAGAATTGGAAAATATGCAACACGTCCTCATACCTAAATAGAGCTTTGCCATCATGGTAACAATAATATGGTGCCACAAACTACTTGGTTTGGTGAAAATCCTGAGTTTTACCCTTCCATCCACCCTGGTCTCCCCCCTAAGTGGACTTTCTCGCTCTTACCTCACCTGGCTTCCTCGTTCCCTCCCACCATAATTACTATGACCACTAGAGTTCGCTGCCTAACAATAACCCTAAACACCGAAGAAAATGTGGGACTTTGGCAACTTCAAGATGACCAAAAATGTCAACTTCCTTCAGACTCAAGATATGACCTGGACACTGAAAAAAGCAATATAAGCAACTAATAGACTGTGGCAATTTTCATCAGGTTTTTTTTCAGTTTTCCACAAACAAACACTTATATGATTGCAGATTAGCAAAATTTAAAACATAGTAAAATCACTATAAAGGTCTACACATATTGGCTTTAAGAGCTGAGAATCTCCAATATGGCCACCATGTACCATGTTATATCACTCAAAAACCCCTTGGCAGAAGCAGTCACACATACTGACTATACATATTGTGACAAAATATGCTGCAAGATACAAACTCAAGAAATGCAGCAGCAGAAATTCACATATGCAGTGACAACAGCAAAACAAAAAAACACCAAGATTTGGCTTGGTCCAGAGATGTTTTGTGCCAAATTTGTTGACGATGGTTACTTCTTTTAGAAGCAGTAACAAAAAAAAGACTGATTTGGACAAAATTCAAAACATCAGAATATTGATCTAGACACTAATGGGCATGTAATTTTACCTCCCAGATCGAGGCAGCCCTAGACCAAAGAGGTAAAATTATGAATTTTGTCAAGGGAGGTGGAATTGACGAGAGCGATATAGCAAGTGTTTCTGGTTAAACAAAAAGGGTCTTACACTTTAAAAAAAGGTATATCTCTGTAGAAATCCTTTTCATGTTCAATGTTGTCAGATACTTACAATAACAGTGGCAAAAACAATGTTGTCCCAATTATTCACATATACACAAAAACATGGGGAAATTGGGTCCAGGTTGAAAAATAAAGAAGTTACCCTTTAACATTCAATCAATTGCACCTGATTCTTCATGTTATTAAGTTGACACACACAGATGTTGTACATAGAGGCCAGGTAAGGACAACAAAGGCAAACTGAACTGAAGAGTAAAATTAAAGGTAATTTAATTTAACTGAGCTTCATTTATACCAGTGTAACAGTTTCAAAGCCAAACTAGTAAACCCAGGCAGATAGTAGAGCGGCAAGTGGTTTGAAGAGACGGATAAACCAACTGTCCATCATTTAAAGCTTCAAACTTTTCCATTCAGCTATACTATACTCATACTTATTATTTGCCTGCTGCATAGATTTAATAACAACTAGCCAAATAGAGTACATAGAGTACAAATATTACAAATATATATATATATATATATACATATAGATAGATATATAGAAATATAGAAATTAAAAATATTTTAGATAAGTACTATACTATACGTCCTGCAACATGCTGTATTTGCCTACATTTAATCCCCTGTTCGATTTGTGATTTAAGTTGGAAAAGTAGCGATCGGATTAAAGTACTGTACAAATTATGCTAATGTGAAATTGTGCTCATTTTCAACCCAGCCTTAGAGAGGATTTTCATAAAGCAACCAATGTGGTTTGCTAATATCCAAAGTAAACACAACACTGCTTGACTCCAGGGAGCTGGATTAACATGAATAATTATTAAGACAGATGAAATGGAATTATTAGGGACAAATTGGTCATGATGTTATACTGGCTTTAGATGTACCAGCTATTGAAACACAGACCTTTAGCGTATTCTGCTCACACAGTTCATTTAGTCAATAGTATTTTCTCATGAAGCACAACAAAGAAAACACATTAAAATCAAATGATTGATTGATAGCATAACATAACCTTAAAAAAAGTAAAACGTACTGCACAGATTGAGCAGAATCTGTACATTCCTATTAATTTGGTTATGTAAGCGAGCTGACACAGGTAGAGTCTGCTCTGGGACCTGGAATAACTCCAGAGCAATCGTTTCAACAACATACCAGCACTAATGTCTGGGTTTCTAGGACACAACAGCTGATATAAACAGAATTATCTGTTCTCCTGGCTGTCCACATGGTGCTTCTGTCTCACGCAAACTCAAATATGATTAATTTATGGTAATAAGCCATTGTTTCAACAGGAATGTGACACTGGAAACAAAAATATAACACAGATATTGATAAAACTAAAGATACAAAAATAATCTATAAGAGTAACAAATGAAATAGAAAATTTAACAAATAACAAATGCATAAACATAAACATTTACAAATTTAGTCATATACATTCTTTGAATCACATCCTGTACACTGTATTTATAGATGCTTTTGCTGCATGATTGTAAAACATTTAGTTACAGATGGGTTGTTTGTATGTATTTTTTCTTTTGTCTGTTTTCTCCTATTTAGTCAGTTTCTTATGCAGCGAAATATAATTTAAAAACAGCAACGCTAACAGACTGTCCTTTAGCTCATGATTTCTTATAAATCCTATGCTTCCTCAGTTTCTGGAGAACTAGCTGAAGTGTCCTGTAAATGAGAATTGGGTGATGACAAATGAAAGGGAAAAAAACAACAGAAAATGTCATAGTATGGTGTTGTTCTACTGCAAGATCTACACATTTGTAATGTTTCTTTGTGTATTTATTCAGATTACTTTTACTTTTGTTTCTCACCTATCTGTATATCTCTATTCAGAATTTGAACACCATACATTGTTGTTGTCAAGGTTGTCTGTGGCTCAGGAGGTAGCGCTATGTTAGTACAAAATCAGAATCAGAATCAGAAAGAGATTTATTGCCAAGTAGTTTTTGACATGTAATAGGAATTTGCTTTGGAGATAAGGTGCTACACGTAGGCAAACATACAGTTGACATAAATAAATGTATAAATATATAATTATGGAATAGACGAATGGTATGGATATATAAATTGACAAAATATAAAATATAGAAGAATAACAATTAACACTTAACAACAAACAACAAATATGTACAATATACCAGGTACAGTATTTGCCATTTGTTTATTTTTTTTATTTCACTCCCATTTTTAAGACAGACAGTTTATAAACAAGACTATATATAACCCAGGCTCATGTGCTCAGGCAAACAAACAGCACACAAGTCCTATGAAAAAAGCGACCAGGTGTAATTTATACTACAGCACAAGGAAATCTCAATGTGTCTCAGAACATATCTTGCCACTGACCTTATCTCTTCTTCTTCTGCAAGAAAATGTTCTGTTGAATCTTGTTGATGCAGATGATGAAGGAGAGGGAGGAGCCACTACAAAAAAAAAACCAGATAACAACAACTTTTATGTTAATTTTGAAAAGGTGAGTCCATTTCATTCTGACAATGAAAGATGATTTATCAACAGTATTTCATTTTACTATCTCTGTCTCCCTTTCTTTCTGTCAGAGCTGAATGCTGTGCTTGTGGGATCAAAGAGCTCCTGGAAATATCTGGCTGGAAACATCATCCTGGGAATACAGGCATTTTATCCATTGGATTTAACATCCTGCTGTGAGAGGGGAGAGGGTGAAGTATATGGATGAAGAGTCATGCTGGTCAAAGCCCCCAGGTACCTATGAGGATATCACCTCTGTAATACACCAGAACCTTTCAAGTCAGAAGCGATTCTTAGTGTCCGTTGGGACTGCATGATTTTTATCCTGGTGATTAATGCTGAACTACCATTCAAAAACATATACAAGAAGGCAACAAAGGAGCACATGCAACACTTTCTTTAAGGTGTGGGATCCCACGATGTGGTCTTTAGCCACAGAGGCCATCAAGGCCACAAAACCGTTGAGGATTACATCAGGAAGGAAGGAGCTCCACTCCAGTGGCTTCTAGAGGCCTGTGGTAACAGATAGCACATTCTTTATGATGATGGCACAGACAACGACATGAAGGTCTAAGAACTGTTTTACAAGATCGAAGCCATGGTGGTTATAAAACTGACAGCAGACTGATGCGGAGTGTTAAGTCAAAGAGGAAGGAAGTGGAAGTATTTTTTAACTGACTAGGAGCCAAATGAAAAAAAAATTATTGTTATGTATACTGATACTAATATGAGTGCACACCCTGGACAGTTTGCCAGCCAATTGCAAGGTTGACACAGACGAACATCCATTCACACTCACATATTGATTTAGGCTACGTTCTGACTGCAGGCCAAAATGACCCAAATCCAATGTTTTTGCTTATATGTGACTCAGATCTGATTAGATCAGATTTTTTGTAAACAGCCTAAGTCACATGGTATCTGATTGTTTCCAGTTCGGATTTGGGCCACTTTCATATGTGGTCCACATCCGATACAGAACAGATCTTTTAAAATGAGTCTAGACACTCAGATCGGAACTGATAGACTGACTAGACCAGAGCCGTGATGAACGAAAAAGCTCCACAAAGGCCACATGGCTCTCTTCCTCCTTGCTATCATCTGTTCACAAATTCCCTTTCTTACACCTGAAATCCACTGGGTCATAAGCTCTCTTTGAGTTACGTGCATGCTACTTATCTGAGCAGATGCAGTAGAGCAAGAGCGAGTGAGAGAGAGTTGTGGTTCAGATGCGTTGTACAGAGCCACAGACAGTAATAAATGTCATGGAAAGGACAGAAAGTTGTGAACATTTTTCATAATTTGGGAGAGATGTGACCCCGGGAGTAAACTGGGAGAGGGCAATAAGGGAGTCTCCCATGAAATTCGGGAGGGTTAGCAAGTAGGAGCTAACCAGGGCTAACCTCTGGGGCTTGTTTACTTCTGTAAGACAGCGTGCTGCGTGTGACGTCGTTTTATTATTCTGCGCATGCAGGTCACTTTCAGGCTATGGACAGTAGGCCTACACACTGGAGACTGATATGGGCCACATTTAAACAACAATGTGAACTGTCAAACAAAAAAATCAGAACTGGGAAAAAAATCAGAATTGAGCATTAAGGCCTGCAGTCTGAGCGTAGGTTTAGGGCCTGTGCCCACTAAAGCGTTTTTTCCTGAGGCCAGCGTCTTTTTTCAGGTCATTGCAATGGGAGCGCCGCATTTTTCCAACATGGTAACAGCAGCAGTATGAAGAGGCACTGAGCGTCTATTCCACGCCAACTTTGGGCAAAACACAATCACCGTCCAATCAAACACCACACCGAGCCATCTCAGCTCTTGAACGAAATGATGTGCCTCCTCGCCGAGTTTTTTCCTCGCCCGCAAAATCTCATGGACCCACATACGGCGAGTCCATCCCCTCGCTCTACATGTTTCAGCCTTCTCTTCATGCAGAGCAAGGGCGAGAGCAAGTAGGCCTACCCTACTTTGTGGTGACATTTTCTACATTCAGAAAAATTAGGTAGCCTACTTGCAGCACATCACCTCCACGGATATTATGTATCATATGTATCATCAAAAAACGCTGCGTCTGCAAAGTGCACCCTAGCGCTCCCAGCTAGGCCTTTTCAGAACAGCAGCTGGTGTTTTCAGCTGTTAAAAATGCATTGGTAGACATTACGCCCTTAGAGTCAGCACTTTACCTAACCTACAAGTTTTTGCACTGCACCACAATCAAACTCAACCAAGATTGCCGTTCATTAAGTCGTGCTGCAACCCCATGATATTAGAATAGGTAACTGTTAGTTAAAAACTTAGGGCTGTCCCCGACTAAGGATTTACATAGTTGAATCAGAATCGTCAAGTCCTGCCTATCGTAACTAACCTAACCTAACTGATAGTCGAATCATGTGTCTTTTTCTGAATGCACGTTGCGGTTCCTTGCGGGTCTATTTCAAGAAGCTGGCTATTTAAAAACGATAAAATATTCTTTGTGTGGTTCAATCAACGGTGATAAATTATCCGAAAGTCCCACGAGGTGCGGACAATTCGACACAACACCAGTGAAGCTGGGGCTCAGTCTCTTCAGCAAGTGTTCCTCCACTGCTACTACCTACACGCTACACCTACACATGCACACTGACGACCCAGGATTAGAGTTACAATTTTGGATTTATTTACGCACTTTAAAAACATTATTTGAAAGCTTTTTTCTTTTCTCACTTTTTTATTTACAGCATTAAATGTTGAAATGTATATTGTAACAGGCTGTATATTAACTTATTGGGAGAAAACTGGTAGTTCTATTTAAAATCAGACGTTGAGCACCCCTATCGCCAAAATGGTATGATCCTTGTTTCGCTGCGAGTCTTCGACTGTGAGATTGAAAGTCGAATCAGGCTCCACCCATCGAAGCATCGAATCTTCAGGGTCAGCCCTATAAAAAATAGAAAAGTATAAAAAGTTCCCAGATTGTTAGACCCTTGAGCCCCGATCAGACAGAGTGCTTTATGCACGTTGCAAAACACAAGGCGCATCACACTGCCTTTTCTGATGAAGCCTAAAAACAAAAAAAGAGTAGCTTGCTGCTTTGGCGACCACCAGATCACCTGTCCTTAACCTGACTTTGATTTTGCTGTGAAGTTAACTCACAAATCTGATGTGATCACGGCCTTATTCCTTAACTTTTCATCTTGTTTTCTTGTAACTTATCGGTACCGTATGTACTGGTATGTAGTTAGTACAAAAATGACACAGTAAATTAGGAAGAATCACACTGTACGTGTCTGGCTGTATTATAAAGTGTTAACAATGGTCTAATCCTCAAATGTCCATTTACACGTTTCCAGAGGTTTCAACCATAGGAATTAAAATCAAAGACAAAACAACAAAAATAATATGCAAATTGTAATAAACAAGAATTGTCCTTTAAAAGTACTGCACTGAGGTGTTTGAGTTTGGTGACAGAACAGCAAAAGCTTTAAAGCAAAGTGGCGAGGTGGCTGGAAGAGAGGTCGTTATTATGGACACCCCTGTATGTTGGAAATTTTTCCAGCGGTGTTTACTCCTCTGACTTTGAAGTCTGGGATTTTTAAAGGGGTGTCTTTGTGCTGGCCATCACCATCATCATCTTGTTGGCAGTGCCTCTTGACACATCATTTACCGATAAAAAAGAAGAGTTAGAGACGGCAACATGAGGCTGCTTGGACAGAGAGTGTGGAGATATGTAATTGTGCTGTTTACATTCAGGGACGCTTTGGGGAACACAACTATTGAGCAACACATTGAAAGTGAAAGAAAGCCTCTCCATTGGCTTATTGAGAAAATGGAGGAGATGCTGGCAGTAAAAAGCTCTTTTTACCTCAGTGCCTACCCTGAGACAGATGGTCCACAACCTGAGGAACACAAAAGTGACATAACAACTTAAAACAAAGATGAGAACACAACGAAGGAGATCTCAGACCAACTTATCATCGAATGGGATTGCAGGAACTAGGAAAAACACCATAGCCTTAAAGATGGGGAAAGTGATTCTAAAAAAATCCAACACCATGACAATGAATGATATTGAGCGAACAATGACCTAGCAAAGTAACTAACATTTGCTAAGTTGAGAGTTAGCAACCTGTTACAGCTACAGTTGCTGCAAAGCTAACATGCAAAGAGGATGAGACAATCCTAGAGCCAGCACAACAGCTCCAGACAGCAACACTTACAACTGTCCTGCTACTATAGCTAACATCACAACAACAGCATGTCTTGGTAAACTAGAAAGGAGATGAATGTCCGTGGGCAAGTTATTTAACGTTACCTGACACACAAATCATGGCTGGAATAGTGTTGTGTATCGCGGTCAGAGCCACTTTGATTGTTTTTCATTTATGGCTTTATTTTCAGAGCAGAAACAGAGCGGACAGCTAACGGACCATATGGAGATATGTACGCTGAAATTGACACAACAATGTGTATTGGATCTTAACCCACCTTTAAAGGAAGTATGGGATTACCTCAACCAGTAAGGATCCAGACTCATTAACAGAAATATCTTTTTTTTAAACATTATAATTACAATAGAACAGATCAAACTGCATTGACTCACCAAGTAAAATGTCCCAGCAGGGGGATATTTTAGTGGTCTTTCTCTTTACTAACGGCATTCTGATTAACATAATGATTTGTTTTAGGTTTGCAGCATGGCTGCAGACAGGGGTTCTGAGATCAATTCCAGTTTACTCGGCTCGCTCATTCCCAACATGTCACTTTGTGAGTGGCTGTAGATTTAGTGTAAGGAGTGAGAAAAGTCGACATATGGAAGAGGCCATGGTGGTTGGATGGCTCTACTTAGGTGACTACTTTTTGTTTCCTGTGTGAAACCAATATTCAACATTGACTTCTCTTTAACTACATGACCTAACTAATGTAACTAACATACTTATTTAACCCAAACTATGACCTTTTCCTAAACCTAACCAAGTAGTTTTGGTGCCTTAACCTACCCAGAGAACTATTTAAAAAAAGTATCCACTGTTACTTTCACCTTTATGATTTATCAAGTTCAAGTCAACATAGTAGTAGGTTTCTTCAGTGGTTTACATGACATTGCCCTCTCCTGTATCAAGACTAACAACTTGTTCTATGCATTACTGTATATTCTAGCAGTATCTTAAATAAGTTTCATTGCTCATAGAACTAACATGATTATTGTATTTTCTAATCAGTGAGTGATGACGAGCAGAAGTCTGAGGCTTCAGATGGAGAGAAAGAATAAATGGAGCACCGGCATGAAGATGACTGGTTTCTTGAATTAGCAAGTAAAGATGACACAGGATCTGGGCCTCTGAACATATGAATGAGATTGCTGGCCAGATAGAGAGGAACAGAAGAGGTGGCCATGGAACAGGCTTCTTGAAAACATTTCTACAATCCTCTATTTGCAGGTGAATAAATGAAGGACCTACTGTATGTGCAAGTAACCTGCCTTGTTCAGTTTTGTATTGTTTTAACAGTCTGAGTCCCCCACACCACACACACCCCCCACACCACACACACCCTTGTGACCCTGTGATAAATTTGCTCACCTCACACTATACATCATAAAATGATCTACACCAGCAGAAGAATGAAAACTGGCATATAGATACTGAGTGTTTAATGCAAATCTACTCAGGATTTCAAACTAGGATAAGTGGTAACAGGGACTAGTTTTCATGTAAAGGCTCTAATTTACAGAAGTTGACAACATGACGCAGACTAAGCTGAGTAAAGTTGAATACGGTTAACTTAAAATAACAAAATGAGGGGCGACTGTGGCTCAGGAGGTCAGTCTTAACATCGATATTCTTACCCTAACCTTCTAATTCTTACTCCTCTTGCCTTAACCTAACCAACCCAACCAATGAATGCATCGAGTAGCCAATCAGAGGCACAGTAGGGAGGGTCACGACTTCACCATTCTAGGAAAAAAAAATTGGCACACCTTCAGAGAGAAAATAGTAGCAGTGTCTGTTTTCCATATTGTGTCTTCTGTGTCACTTTGGCTACATCCACACTGCAGGCCTTAACGCTCAATGCCGATTTTTTTCCCAGATAAAATTTTTTTGTTTGACAGTTCACATTATTACTGTTTAAATGTGGCCCATATCAGACTCCAGTGTGTATTGTCCACGGCCTGAAAGCGACCCGCAACGGGATTATGATTACAAAAACAATACTTTAATTTGGTTCAATCAGTCCCATTTCAAAATTAAGCCAACACTCACATACTGTTGAATGATTCTTCCAGATACAAGGTACAAGGTTGTTTATTTGTCATCATACAGCACATATGGTTGGATAACGAAACGAAATAGATGACTGGCTTTTCTTTCTCTGCCTCAAACCACTAAATCCCACCACTGCATGCCGTTCCCTTAGGCCAGCACTATAAAGATGTCTATACTATCCCATATATCCACTTCGATGAATTGAAACTGTTAAGAGGATATGGTGAAACAACGGTCAAATGATTCTGAACGGTAGGTTTTCATCCACATCAAAGATAGTGTACCTTTAAGAGGAATGGCCACATAATGTAATACATTTAAAAGAACACAAAAGGTTTAAACATCACAGACAGGAAAAGAGGGACAAGAGTAACATGAATGAGTTGACATAGACAGACGTGTCAGAGACAGCGGAAATGTGGTGAGGAACATGAAGAGTGATGAAGAGTTGGGGATTTGTACTTGAATCCCACTGAGGACCCTGAGCTCATCAGCAGGACCATCAAAGGGGATTAGATAAACCAGGGATTACCAGCAGAATGGCAAGATGGGATCTCTCTGTCAGAATGAAAGTTAATCCGGAGCTAAACCCTTTACATCTCAGTATTCATAGAGACAGGCATCAATATATAAACACACAGTTTACTTCTTACAGTGAAGTGCTTTGAATTCAACATATAAACTCCTCCTTTAACATTCCTCTGTCTCTTAACGCGCGCGCACACACACACACACACACACACACACACACACACACACACACACACACACATGCACACACACGCGCACATACATAAAGGACTGTAGCAAAGGGCGAGAGCAGTCACCCTGAGTTCAAACACAGGGTCTACCAAACATGCAACTTTGACCTCTATGACAAAGAGCCAGGCTCTAAGTGCATACTCAACCGTAGTGACAGTACTCCATCACACTGCCTTCCCCTTCGGAAAGCGCTCTTATGCGCTTCACGCACACAGGCGTTCCTCACACATCCACCAACGGTAGTGGACACCTCATGGCAAGCCATCCCACTTCTGACACCATATGTAGCGAAGGCCGATAGCAATCAGCCTACCCATGTTATAACATAGGTCTACAGTACCAGGTTGGTATAGCAGTCGAAGCGCATACTAAAAGCGTCACAAAGACCAACACGATAAAACCGAAGGAGGCAAAGGTAAAAAATAAGAAAAACAAAAACACACAGTGGTAATGGTTTCTACGTATGTAACATCTGTTTAGTCTGAGGCATCTGATTATCACTCACACTGCACCATTCCTCCTTTGACAAGTTGCTCATTAGCATTATCATGATGTTTTTATTCTTTATTCATGGTGTCCCATGTCAGTATGTGTGATTACATTCACACTCAAGATGTCACATCTTAAAGACAACTGACCCTATGTGCTGGATACATTATCAGCTGGTCTCTGCAAATTGTTACATTTAGAATTTCTACAGTGAATAAAAGAGAGCAGGAGATGTTGCTGATGTTCACCACATTTATTTATTTAAAAGAAAATAATACATTTTCTTGCAATAGGCTCCAGCAGGTCTTAGTGTCAGATGCTTGTCATCCAATTGTCACTTCAGCCAAATGTCTGTTGGACCTTCATGATACTCATCAGTTGAAACCTCTATATTGTTTTGAAATGGAAGGAGAGTGAAAGTGTAATTCTTTTTTTCCCCATTTCCCTTTTTTTTCCAACTGTGAGTGACTCACAGTTGGAAAAAGCACTTCAAGGCTTGTATCAGCATGAAATTCTCCTGGTAGAATTATCAGTGTCAACATGAACAACATGTTTTAAGTAAAATATCTGGTTCTTCCATAAAAAACTTTATGGGACAACAATTACAGTGTTAAGAAAACGTGAGACAATTTAATAATATCGATAATAGAAATTGCAGCGTCAGTCAGTTTACTTCATTGTCAATTTTTGATTAATTAGTGCAACGTCTTTCTTTACAAATTCACCACCGTTCGTCGAGAAGACGGGAAGGAGGGCGGGCCTTACTATATTATGGAGAAAATATTTTCTGGTTTTCCCTCTGATGTCCTCCGACTGCCTCCACTCGCTGTGAAACTATTGTTCTCTCAAGATAACTAGCTGAAAAAAATAATGATTTGATTTGTTGTCATGAGAAAACTACTTTGTGGCAGGATGCGCTAAGGCACTCGCAGACAGGATTAAAGAAAATAATTGCAACAACGGCTTCTGTAAAACTGTAAAAACTTTGTGTTTCTGTTAATAAACAGCCACCATGTTCTGCTCAAACCCTGTTGGTTTTGTCCTTGTTCTACCCTGTTCTACCCTTTCATGTTTTTCAGTGTTTTTCTTGTGTTCTTAGAAAGCTGTTCTCTGGGTCAGTGGGCCTCTAAAGCCGTTTGAGACAGTAATTATATTATTTGTTAATTTATTTATATATTTATTTATTAATAATAAACTTGGGTTGACCTGTACTCACAAGTGTTTGGGTAGTGACCAGAAGAAGGAGACAGACAGACTTACCAGGAAGAGGAAACACTGCTTTCTCACTTATTATCATCTGACTGAGCACAAAGGGGACATTATTCTTTGTCTTTATGGTCTACTCACCTGCCCACATGATCTGTCTCATGGGAAGAAAACTGACAACACAAGGAATTTTAGTGAGCTACTGATAAAAACCACAGATTAAGTGGACATAAAGATGTACAGTATGCAGCCCTTTTAATGTTATGTAATAAAAGCTAAAGACATTACACATACCCAGGCTTCGCATCTCTGTGTCCTGTGCTCTTCTCTTCTCCATCCCAAGCTTCAAAAGACATTAAGGATCAGAAAACCCGAGTTTAAAGTGATCAAGTGGTGATGTTAGGGCTCCAAGTGTGTCTGGACTGGTATGCAGTAACAGTTCTACATTTTACTCTTGTGCATATTGTGGATTTTTTTTTTTTTGAGCACACAGTACAAGTACAAGCCAGTACGCCTATTATTTTCCACTCTTGCCTGCCTGCTTTTCTCTCTGTGTCTGAGGCTAAAAGTCTAAAATATGTAATGTTACGTTAATGTTAGCCTGGTTTCAAAAGAGCAACACAAAGAGAAAATAAACAGACAAGAGCCAGGTTTCCATCCAAATGTAATGTAATGTTCTAGAAAGTGTGATAGAAAAATGGCATTTATATTTTTTATTTATTAAAATGTTACACTCTCTCTGATGTTTTTGTCTTCAGTGGAGCCAAAACAGTGGACGTTTAAAGTGATTGTAATCCAATACACTCTTTGTTAAATTCAACACATATTTCCTTATAGTTTTCTAGCTCTCTGTTTTGTGTGTGCTCTGAAAAAAAGCCCGGGCTCTGTAGTGAAAACACCAAGTGGTGTGGATCTTGCCACACAACATTGAGCCAATTTGCAACAGGTGGCGTTGGTGCTTGTGCACAGGAGTGATGGGGGAAGGAGGGCAGTGGGAGAGAGAGTTTTATACAACGGCACATTCGAACGTGAGGAGAGATGCTGAGAAAAAGCCAAAGAGGAGAAAAAAATGATATGACCAGGCAAGGGAGAAGCCTTTCAGTGCTGAGAAACCTTCACCCATTTGGGGGACGGAGCTTGTGAAAGAGCATTTAAGGGAAGGGTGTATTTGTTTGGCAGTTGCTTTCAAATATCAACAATCCTTTTGCAGAATCACTTACTCTTGTTTTAAAGGAAGAGTACTCACTCTCCCTTTAAGTCCTGACTTCTTACCACAGGCACACCAAGCTTTGGTTGAGTTGTATTGCTCTAAGTTTATTCTTATGTTTTTGTTGTACACCTTAACAACACCTGCACCCATCACTTTCATTCATGCACCTCACACACCACTGACTTAGCCTACTGATTTCCACATGTTGAGTATATTTACTTGGTAAATATACTCAACATGAGGATTAATTGAGTATAATTTCAATTTGATTCATAAAATACTCTTTGTTAATCATTTCCTTTGGTGTGTCGCCTGAGCCAGGCCAAAACAATATGGTAACCAAAATTTGCCATTTTAAATATCCAGCAGAGGGGTTACTAGGTGAAATAGCATGCACTTGGTGTCGTGTTTCTGGCCACCTGGTGAATGTAAGTCCAGTATTACTCTCCTACTCTCCTTGTAGCTCTGTTTTAAGGCTCCACAAACTGCTGAGTGAAATATCTGGCTGCTGCCAGCTAAATATCTTTAGCTGCTAAATGTCCAACAATATATTCACCAGCTAGTTGTTAACTGTGTCTGTCTGCTGTGTGATGCTGAACAGGTAGGGTACTGTGGGTTTTTATATAATTTTCATTAAAAACAACTGTTAGCCGCAGCTAATTAGTGCATAATGAGAATGGTGAGTGTGAAACAAAACAGTAAATTTGTGGGCCAGAAAACCAAAACAATGAGCTGAAAACGCTAAAATGCTCAGTCGAATTGAGGGGAACTACGGACTACGGTGATTATTCTATGATGATTCATAACTATAAGCAAGACCTTTCACATACAAGCAGGCACATGATTCATTGATAATATTGCTTTAAGCAACAACATGTAGAACTAGTGGGTCAGGGCTAGGGAACAATCCCCATAGTAAAGAAAGACAACACTGCCTGTAGGAAGGACAAGGGATGTGACAGAACACTTTGTATACCAATCCACCCACCCGTAAGACGTTTTATAGCAGAATAACAACATGATGCTACTTCAAGCTTAGCCACTGGATACATACAGGTAGTTCATTTCACCAAATTTTATTTGGAGGACTGTCTTGATTTACTTCACTGCAAGATTTCACTTGTCATAAAATCTTAAACATACACTGTTTTAAGCGACCAACACTGTTGTTTTTCTAATAAGGACAGTCTCCCAATGACTAAAAACAACTGTGCAGTAATCAGCACTCAAGAGTATCCCCACATATACCCAGCATCTCTCACTGAGTAGGAGAGATGTCGTAAAAGACACTGACTGTCGGGAAATGAACACTGTGTTAAAGTTTCATACATGGATTTTTGTCCCGCCAAAACAATGTTCCTTGACTTTCTCCTTTGCTCCTGTCATAATTAAAACAGCTGCAAAAATTAGGCTGTGCCACTGCCAAAAATTTGTTCTGATATTTTCAAATAAATTATAGCAACAGAGCAAATAAGAGATGTTGCATTGGTAGGTGACTGATTTGCTCCATTGGAAACAATAATTCACATGCGAGGGGAGTGATATAATGTTTCAATCACAGAATAGATCCTTACAAGAACAGAAGGACCCTCGACTTTGAACTCTGTGTGGAAAACAAAAGATGATGTGCAGAGCAGAGAAAATCTGCAATAACACAAGATGTGGAAGGTTTGGTTGGATAAAGAGTGTGCACGTACAATGTGCATGTGACTCACTATAAGAAAATTGCAGTATTGATGCAGATGATGATTACCTGCTCATCAAATAATTTTCTACAGTGACAGGAAGTGCGGAAAATTGCACAGAATTATGTTGTTTACATTTTTGAGTTCATATTCACATCTTTCATAGCAACACTCACACACACTAGTAGTTCGAGGTACTGACTTAGAGGATGCCTGTGAATGAAACAGAGGACATCACTTAATCACAACATGATGGGTGATGTGTTTTCATTTGTTAGAGTTACCACAAAAAAAGCATTTGTCTGCCCTGTGTGCTTCTCACATGAAAGTGAAACAGATTCAATGAAATGGCATACAACGGATTAAAATGGCACAGCGGGGGAAGTGATTTTATTCAGCTGGCAGACGACAAGAACGAGGGCATGTCAAAAGTGACAAACAGCAAGTTGGACTCTTTCTCTGTGTGTATGTGTGTGTGTATGAAAAGAACAGATTAGGTGAGAGACTGAATGAGGAAGAGAAAAAAAAAATTAATCATCGGGTTTTAGAAAGGGTAGAGGCAGTTGAAAAGTGTGGGGTGGGGGTGACTTTAAAAGGAAAAACTGTATATGTCAAAGGGTATAGAGATTTTGCCAAAAGAGGCTGTGCAAGATAAGCCTGTCTGCTCCCAAATGACCCTTGAAGTGAAGCATTCTGGGGTAGAAAACACAGTCATGGCATTGTGAGTTGGAAGCATAATGATGGCGCATTAGGGTGTGGACAGTATAACCACATCCAAACATCAGTTGTTTGTCAAAACAAAAGACATAGATGAGATGTAATTAGGATTTCACCACGTGCTCATACTGTACATACACAAACAAACACCTCATTCCTTAAGCACACAAAACATTTACAGTACACTCTATTTCTGACTTGTAATAGGGTCACTGGTGTCTCTGTCATTGCCACTCAGGCCCACAGCACTTGGTTATGGTACTATTTAAGATTGAAATCCCGGGCAGGACATATATTGCGACAACAGCGTAATGCTATTCGGCACAACTACACAACAAAAATCTTCAGCAAGCAATAAGGAGAAGCAAAACGTGTAGAATGTACAATTACCATCCACACCTCTCATGTCGTCTGGGACAGGTCTACTTTCTGTCCCCAGAGTCAAAACTAAACAAGGAGAAGCAGCATTCGGTTTTTATGCTCCATATATCTGGAACAAACTCCCAGAAAACTGCAAGTCTGCTAAAACTCTGTTCTTTTAAATAAAGAGTAAAGACTTTTCTTTTTACCACTGTCTTTAATTAAATCAAATTTAAAGCTGTGGATTGATAACTTACACTGCATTGTAACTTTACGTGTTTTCTTTTTCTTTGTTTTTAGATTTTCAGCGAACTCCATTTAAAGCTTAGACTGCTCTTTTGATTTTACCATCTCGCACGGCTGACCCTCAGTTAACAGGGCCGAGTAGAATTACAAGGGTTAGAGACCCCTTAAGGTTAGAGTCCCTAAGTGTTAAAGGGTTAGAGTCCCCTTAAGGTTATAGTCCCTAAGTAACTTGATCCCGCTGTCAACCACTTTTACCAGAGTGTATTAAGTGGACAAAACTTAAAAACTTTTTTATATTTTCCTATTGCTTTTATGTTTTATGTAAAGCATTTTGTATTACCTTGTTGTTGAAAGGTGCTATACAAATAAACTTGCCTTGCCTTACAATGTAAGTTATTTGGAAGAATAGAATAGAATAAAGATGCAAGACTGCAATTCTCTTGAGAAAACACTAAGATCTCAATAGTATATCTTTTTGAGATCACTCCAATCTGAATTGTTGCTCCTAAAACCCCTTAGGAGAAAGGATGAGACGAAGAGAGACTGAGGTTTTGAGACTTAAGTAAGACAAATGGATACTGAATTGAGATTACAATAGGATAAATGAAAGTAACAGATGAGATCTCATCATTGTATCTTTTTGAGTTCATTAATGTCTTGCTTATTGCCCCTAAAAAGCAGTTGAGAGCTCTGGGGAGATGTTCGTGAGCTTAAGCTTACTTTCTATGTTTGGAGAACTATGCTGGAGGCCCTGTGCTGGATTTGAACCCCTCTAATGCTTAAAGGGCAACAACACTGCCGCTGGACCATCCAGCTAAAACTAATTGCGAAGGACTGATTGTTTTCAAATAGAGTACAATTTTCCTTTACTTAAAAGAGTAGAAATACCATATCCACATTTAAAGTCCTCAAAATGCTACTCAAATAAAAGGTATAAAAGTATTCCATAGTGAATGTACTTAAGTATCAAAAGTAAAAGTGCTTATTCTGTATGACAGATACTGGCGTGCATTTGGTGCTTAATGAATTAATCTCTAAACATCACGTCAAAGTATTGTGTTATCCAGTTATGCTGGCTGTGACCTTAACAAATTGGAAAACATGACATTTGAATGTCAAAATGTATTTTATTTTTCTCAGTAACATTTAACAGATAATTAACAATAAGCACAATAAGGATTTGAAATTAAGGGGAGTAAAAGTAAAAAGCCCCATAAAAAGAAAATACTCCACCTCAACATTTGACGTAAGTGAAGTACTTGAGGAAAATAACCCCTAAGTGGGGTCACTAAGACAAAACTGAGAAATATCTTGGAGCTTTTTTTCTGATCCTGGAGACTGAAATTTCACTTATTTAAGATACTGTAGAGATCTCATGTTTTGATCAGAGTAAGACAGAGATGAGTTATTTGCTCCTGAGGGGACTATGAGAAAACTGAGACATATTTGAGAAGAATCATGAGATCCCAGAACTCATAGCTGAGTTTTCTTTGAGCTCTTTCTTTGATCTCGTGGTCCAATGTTCAGAAGACTTAAATCAGACTTATTTAAGATCAGTTAGAGATCTTGTTTTGATCAGAGTCAGACATAAATGAGATCTTATATGGTTGTTTCTCCTGAGATGAATTTGAGAAGAGGGAGAAAAGGCCTTTGGTCTCACTAAAAGCAGCTCATTTGTGTCTATGAGAAAGGAAGGAAACAACTATTAGATCTCATCTTGGATTTTGCATTCCTATGGGAACTTATGAGCTGTCGTGCTTGTTTGCCTTTAATACTCTAGCAAGGTTTTCAACGTGAGCGAAATCAGCCAGAGGTTACACAGACAGAGGTTTAGCCACTAGCTAAATCTTGAGTCTAGCAAATTTACTACATAACTTGGACATCAGTAACATTACTGTAAGCGCTCTTGCGTTGGTTGATGTCTAGCTTTGTTAGCTGGTTTGCCACCCAAGTTTCAAGCAACATTATGCTGCTGCAGGTGGAGAGCAGCGCCACTGTCGTGCCAGAGCCGGGCGAGCGGGTAACATAACCAGGTTCAGCAGCCTCTATGGACGTTAGCTAATGGCAGAGGCGAGAGAGACCGAAGAGGAAGTTGACGGCGGAAGCTAATTAGAGAAAAAGAGAGTCACCAAGCCATTGGCTCAAGGACATTGGCCAGAGCTTTGTGAAATAAAAGGCTGTAAGACAGGCGCTAAGCTGGCATTCTTTCTGTTAGACTAGTAAGTAATATTGCAATGACTTGTGTTGTTGCGCTTGCTTGATGTTTGACTATGTTTGCAAAGTTATCAACTTGAATGTGGCAAGGTTAGAGAAGGTATTAAGTGCTGGTGAAAGAATGAGCAGAGCCACGTCAGCTGTTTACATGACATGTAAACATGACAGCTGTCTTTATGCTAAACTAAGATAACCAGCTGCCGACTGTAGCTTTATATTTAATAGACAGATGAGACTGGTATCAATCTTCTCATCTAACTCTCAGCAAGAAAGTGGCATGTGGCATGAAAATCCTTTAGAACTGCTACAGAACCACAGTATCGCCCTGTGGGTTAATCAGATATCTAACATGGCTTGGTTTAGTCAGCTTAAAACGCCAAAGATAACATGCGTTTTGACTACCAGGTCAAAGAGGGGGAAAGGGAAGAATGGTGAGATAATTGTCCTTATGTAAGAAGATCAGATAGGGTTCTAATATACGTCACACTAAGTCCAAATTAATTTGGCCCATGTGGCATGCATGCTACACGCACACACAAAATAGAAGGTGTCCTGCTGTTCAGTTTACATCTACAGTGCAGGAAGTGGTGCATTATCACCTCCAGGATCATGCATTTGGTTGGTTGCATGTGTGTATCTATCATTACTATCATTGTTATGTCTTACAGATATATATGTATTGTGTTTTTATCCTAACCTTTCCTTCTTCTATACTTCTTATATTAGTCCGTCCACATTTACTAGGGTTTAGGTCAGAGCTGTGAGATTGTTTTGGTGTTTTCCCCCTCTTTTTGTTTCTCTCCTCTCCTGGAATGTTCATTCAAGGCCGAGAGAGGATCTCTGTTTGCCAAAACACAGAAACCTAGACTGTGTAAATGATAAATGCATCCCTTTGCTCCAGGCCAGACGGCGGAAGCCGCCCTTGGTCTGTGGACCAGCTGTATATGTGTTGTAGTACTTCTCTGTTTATTCTTTTGTTAAATAAATTCTTCAAAGACAACGGTTGGTTGTAACTCAATTATTTGCTCACCCCCTCACCACGACATAATTTCCACGACACAAGGTCCAACTTTGTTTATTTGTCATTATACAGCACAAGGCTGCATAATGAAACAAAATTTGTGGTTCCTTCTTGCTACACACACAACATATATTTAAGTGTAGGCCTATATTAAAATGTGGTAACATATAAAATAAAATAAAACAATACAGTTATTTATATACATATATACAGACACGTAGAACTTCCATTGAAATTCCACAGTGCATTTTTTGAATTTGCATGGGGTGAATGTAAACAGCAGCAACCAGATGATAAACTGTCAGAATAAACTGTCTGACATTTGGGAAACAGAGTCCATCTTGACTGCGTTTGTGCACCAAGCATCATCGATATAAAAGAGTCCACCTCCTCTCATCTTGCCAGAGTTTTGCGCTGGCAGCTCGGAACATGGACCACCTGCCGATGTGGGCACAACAGTCTATGCTTCTTGGTCAATATGAGTCCCATTTTGTCCAGACCAGCTCTTTAGGAGCAGAATTATGTCCTAGCTGGGCCAGCATGTCTCCTCTCCTGGCACTCTTTCCTCTCCTCTGAGTGATCACCGCACCAGTCATGGTGCCTTGTTCGGTTGTTCGGGCCGGGTGGATCGTGGTCTGCTGCTCTTTAATCTAAAAACCCCGTCTTCATCTTCCAATGACTGTATTTATGTCAGAGGTAACACATGTTTTGGCAATAAAGCCAGAAAAAAACACATAAAAAAACAAAAGTGTAGCGAAGTTTAAAGGAGCTACTGGCTGCTGCTTATACAATTGCTGCCGGTTGCCATAGCAAAAAAGCCATAACACAGCAGGGAGTGACAATACTAACTTTCTCCCAAACAGGAATGTAGACTCATAGCCTACAGGTGGATGCTGGCATGGAGGTGAAGCTTATGAAATGCTATGTGAGCAGCAGCAGCAGCAGCAGCAGCAGCAGCAAGTGATAGTCTAGCTTTCAGGTGACCAGTGTGACAGCAGGCATGACAGCAAAAGAGTGAGCAGAGCACTGACATCTGTACACCGCCATAATGCCAACAATGTGTTGGTTATAGTGATTGACTACAAACTGACTGCCTTAACTAGCTTTCAGCCCTTGCTTCATTTCAGATGTAGCTTCTGAAGTCTGATCTACATTATTTTTGAAACCAAATTGCAACAAAAGAAACTCTGTGACAGTACGATTCATGTGCAAATTCACAGAGACTAGTGGGAGTGCAGGAAACCAGAGTGTTTCCATCGTGTCTCAGACCAAAATTAAAATCTTTTTTTTTTTTACCATGACGACAATCTTTAACTTTGGCCAGGTATTTTCAATTACTCAGTTTGAACTATATCTGACATTTGCAATGTGACTAAAGTACTCATAGTTTCCAACTGACGCAGTTGTAATTTTTACGCATAGCACCCACTTTGTTTAAATAGCAAATGCACTTGCACCCATCTATGCACCCATGGGAGTTTTTTGTTATTTTAGGAGCACATTATTCTGATGGTAAGATGCTCTTACAAGAGATGCTGTGAGCATTTACGCACAAGACACAGCAGTATAACTTCAGTGATGATTAAAATCTCTAGACAGGATCGGTTAGGATCTAATGTTAATTCATGTTCTGTGTTCTCCTTCGCATCCAAAAGGTCTCATACACAGTCCAGGTTCATACAGTGAAACTGTTTGGAGTAAATCAACTGGACTAAATCAACTGCCCCCCCCAGGTAACATTTCAATCGATTGTTTCAGTATATTATTAACAATGTGCCCTCTGGCTGGAACCGCTGCATGAGTGACAGGGAACAGTTAAGCTACCGGATCTTAAGGGATGAAGTGGGGAGATAAGAGACGTTGGAGGTGACAGGCGGAGAGGATGATTGAAAGGGAACAGAACTGATGGAGACAAATAGGGAGGTTTGTAAATGCACAGAAGAGAGCCAAGTAGTATGAGACAATGACTTGGAAAAGGAAGAGAGGGAGTGGAAGAGTGGAACATAAGGTGGAGAATATGTTAGCCTAAATGAATCCACCCTTCCCAGTCATCTTAATACTCACATTCCTCGAGGAGCTGGAGTTGCAGCTATCTTCGACTCTAGCCTACTAATCAGCTCTAAAACTAAACTAAATTATAACTCATTTGAAAGCCTTGTTCTTAGGCTTTCACACCCAAGTTGGAAATCACTGCAACCAATTCTTTTTGTTATAGTGTACCGAGCACCTGGTCCGTACTCTGAATTCTTATCGGAGTTTTTGTCAACTTTAGTCCTTAAAACGGACAAAGTTATTATTGTAGGGGATTTTAATATTCATGTGGACGTTGAGAATGACAGCTTCAGTACTGCATTTATCTCTCTGTTAGATTCCATTGGCTTCTCTCAGAGTGTTCATGAACCGACTCACTGTTTTAACCACACCCTCGACCTTGTTTTGGTGTATGGTATTGAAATTGAACATTTAGTGGTGTTCCCACAGAATCCCTCTTTATCTGACCACTGTTTGATAACTTTGTATTGCTGAACTACACGCCATTGGGCAAAAAGTTCTATACAAGATGTCTGTCTGATAGTGCTGTAGCTAAATTTAAGGATGCGATTCCATCAGCTCTAAATTCATTATCAAGTCACAAAGTAACGGAGGACTCGTATGCTAATTTCAGTCCCTCCCAAATCGATCATCTTGTTGATAGTGCTGCAGGCTCGCTGCGAATAACACTCGACTCTGTTGCCCCTCTAAAAAAGAAAATAATAAAGCAAAAACGGTTAGCTCCATGGTATAATACTGAAACTCGCAAATTAAAGCAAATATCGCAGAAACTTGAGAGGAATTGGCGTTCCACCAAACTGGAAAATTGTCGTTTAATTTGGCAAGATAGTTTTAAAACTTATAGGAAGGTCCTCCGTAATGCCAGAGCAGTGTACTACTCGTCATTAATAGAGGAAAATAGGAACAACCCCAGGTTTCTTTTCAGCACTGTAGCCAGGCTGACAGAGAGTCACAGCTCTATTGAGCCAAGTATTCCCATAGCTCTCAGTAGTTACGACTTCATGAGCTTCTTTAATGATAAAATTCATCTAAAATTCTAATTAACTATTAGAAACAAAATTCACCAAGACCTGCCCTCAACTGGCACCAACTTATCTCTAAACTCAGGAACCTTAGAAACAGCTGTAGAACCAGATATATGTTTAGACTGTTTTAGACTGTCCATGTGCTCACCAGAGGTAGCCTGACTGCCATTAGGTACCGAGATGAGATCCTCAGACCCCTTGTGAGACCATATGCTGGTGCGGTTGGCCCTGGGTTCCTACTAATGCAAGACAATGCTAGACCTCATGTGGCTGGAGTGTGTCAGCAGTTCCTGCAAGAGGAAGGCATTGATGCTATGGACTGGCGTTCCCCAGACCTGAATCCAATTGAGCACATCTGGGACATCATGTCTCGCTCCATCCACCAACGCCACGTTGCACCACAGACTGTCCAGGAGTTGGCGGATGCTTTAGTCCAGGTCTGGGAGGAGATCCCTCAGGAGACCATCCGCCACCTCATCAGGAGCATGCCCAGGCGTTGTAGGGAGGTCATACAGGCACGTGGAGGCCACACACACTACTGAGCCTCATTTTGACTTGTTTTAAGGACATTACATCAAAGTTGGATCGGCCTGTAGTGTGGTTTTCCACTTTGATTTTGAGTGTGACTCCAAATCCAGACATCCATGGGTTGATAAATTTGATTTCTATTGATAATTTCTTTGTGATTTTGTTGTCAGCACATTCAACTATGTAAAGAAAGGAGTATTTAATGAGATTATTTCATTCATTCAGATCTAGGATGTGTTATTTTAATTTTCCCTTTATTTTTTTGAGCAGTGTATAATATGCTACAAACAAATGCAAGTTGTAGAAGAATAATAAAAGAATAGAGAAAAATAATACAACTATTTGCAGAGAAAAGCAACATGGCAGATATTTACATGTGCATTATTCCGGGTTTGTGTTGTGCAGACGTATTGCAACAGGAGAGGATATAGTGTACTTAAATATATAACAACATGTGCGAAATGTGCGAAATGCCAGGTTTGTGCGTGATATGAAATGAAATAGTATTTACACATGTGGAGACATTTGTATTATTTGAAAGGGGGAATTGTTAGTGGCGGACCCGCGTCTTGTTAATGAGGCTAGCTGCAGACGGGAAGAAGCTGTTTTTGTGGCGAGAGGTTTTGATCCTGATGGGCCGCAGCCTCTTGCAAGACGGGAGAATCTGAAACAGTTTGTGTCCTGGGTGGGAGAGATCAGAGTCTGGTGCTGATGGTCCTGGAGTCAGAGACATGTTATCCCATCACGTGCTGTTTCCTGTCTGTCAGGAAGTCTGAGGTGGAGCAGCTGATAGAGCTTGTCCTGCAGCAAGATGATGGTGTTGAAAGCAGAGCTGAATCCACAAACAGGATCCTGGCATAGGATAGTAAGTGAAGGGCCATGTTTACTGCATTGTCTACAGACCTGTTGGCTCTGTAGGCAAACTGCAGGGGGTCCAGGAGTGGGTCTGTAATTGATTTAAGGTGGGACAACACAAGGCGCTCAAAAGACTTCAATACCACAGATGTCAGGGCGATGGGTCTGTAGTCATTTAGTCCTGTGGTCCTTGGTTTTTTGGGGACAGGGATGATGGTGGAGGCTTTGAAGCATGTACCTGGCCAACTCTGAGGAGGAGGAGGAGGAAGAGATGGTAGACTGAGACTGGGGATGGTCTTGGGAGATGGTGTCCGATTGTCTCTCAAAGCGGCAGTAAAACTGGTTCAGCTTATTTGCCAAGCCAGAGTCGTTGATGGAGTGGGGGGCTTTGGGTTTGTAGTTAGTGATCTGTCTGAATCCACTCCAGACAGAATTGGCATCGTTTGCAGAGAACTGGTTCTTTAGTTTCTCTGAGTCGTTTAGCTTCTCGCACCTCCCTGCTAAACCTGTACTTTAATGCCCTGCACCCAGCTAGCCCTGTCTCCACTATAAATACCTTCTCCTTTTCCAGTCTTAGCTGTCTGAGCTTATCTGTGAACCAGTGTTTGTCATTGTTATAACTCACCCTGGTCCTTGTTGGTATACAGCTGTCCTCACACAAACTGATGTAGGACATCACACCATCAGTAAACTCATCCAGACTATTGGTAGCAGTCCTGAAAACATCCCAGTGAGTGCAGTCCAAACACGCCTGAAGGTCCTCTACAGCTTCACTGGTCCACTGTCCTGATGTCCTCACTACAGGTTTACAGAGTTTTAGTTTCTGCCTGTTTGCAGGAATCTGGTGGACCATGATGTGATCAGAGTGTCCCAGAGCAGCGCGGGGGATGTCTTGATAGGCACTGCTTACTGTAGTGTAGCAGTGATCCAAAGTGTTCTCCTCTTTGGTTGGACACTTTATATCCTATATTTGGGGAGTTCTTGGCTGAGGTTTCCTATGTTAAAGTCACCAAGAACAATAACAAGGGAATCCAGTTTTGTTTGCTGTACACACAGTATCCAGTCGGCAAGCATGCACTGTGCGTCGTGCACGTTGGCCTGCTGCGGAATGTAAACACCGACCAGAGTGAATGAAGCAAACTCACAGGGAGAGTAAAACGGTTTACATTTCATTATAAAATATTCCAGATCAGGAGAACAGTGCTGCTGAATCACTTGTCATATCGGTAAACCAGCCACTGTTGATATCAAAAGAGATACCTCCACCTTTTGTTTTGCCGGAGAGTTCTGTGTTGTGGTCCGGTCTGTACATTTGGAAGCCAGCTAGATGCTACGCAGAGTCTGGTATCAGTCCACACAGTTATGTCAGTTCAACACAACATTTTCAACCAAATGATAAAATATTTTGTGTTTTAATAACATCAAATTATATGTCATATTAAGTGGGAATATCCAGTTTACGTAACACAAGTTATCAAGTCGTTAAATGTATATATTATTACAAAGGATTTGTGTTTGGAACCTGAAATCTATTTTAAGCGTACAAACCATTTTCACCCATATTCTCCAAAGGTACCTACTAAAACCATCGTGACTACAGCTAGCCAAAGCGTTGCGCCACATGGACCAACCCAATTTCCTCCTTTTCTTTCCCTGCCATCCGACCCCTCCATTCCCCCATCCTTTCCCCCGTTCCCCATGTGTTTTCTGTTTCTACAGCTAACCCAGGCTTCCACATACCGCCTGCCTTACCCGTGACTACCAGCCCTTTCTCGCTAGCATTCTCTAACACCCCATATTACCTTCCTCGGCCAGGCACCCCTCATCGGTCTCGCCACTCAGGCAGTAGATTCTATCAGGTGCTTACATTGACCTCGTTCTCTTTTCCTGCCTTTCACAGGTCCTGCCGCTAGGTTCCGCTCAGCTCGTATAGCTAGTCCCTTCTCGCTCTAGAGAACTTACAGCCATCGAGTTAGCATTTGCTTTTTCCCTCTATCGCGACTCAATTGTTCAGTTTTCCCCCATCACAGGGCGGAGCTGGACAACTATCTTTCAATCATCTTGGACTTGGCTTTGCGGTTTGGCGGCACTGCGTTCTTTACATATCACGTCCATTTTGCTTCCCACTTTCCACCTACAGCAATTTAAATGTAAATGCTCCGTATTTGTATATCGCCTTTCTAGTCTTTTCGACCACTCAAAGCGCTTTTACACTACATCTGCATTCACCAGTCATACATATTCATACACTGAGCCTAAGTGCTCAAACGGAAACTAACATTCATACTCATTTATAAAAATCGGGGTTCAGTGTCTTGCCCAAGGACACTTCGACATGCAACCAGGGAGCTCCAGGGATTGAACCGTAAGCCTTCCGATTAACGGCCAACCTGCTCTACCTCCTGAGCCACAACCGCCCCAGGGCCGTAGTGCAAACTCCGGACCCCGTGTATAGGCATTCTCCATGTGCCCGAACCGCACCAGATTACCACCGTTGCCATTCTTTGGGGGCACGAGGTCCAGCCATCCTGGCACACACAGACAACTTCATACTACATCACCAGGCTGCTCTGCAACACCCACTTTTACCACTGAGTCAGGCAGAGCCGTCTCACGCTCCTGGTCGCCATCTCTTCCTATCCCATATAATTCAAGATTCTTCGGACCCGTACTCCGGCCACTCATTCCTCATCGAGCACTAGACCACACTGTCGAATTCTCAGCCGTCGCTCTTCCCATGCCTACTATAGCTACGTCTGCAACAACCACACCAACGTTTTTTGAACCAGCTTCCGTTCATTCTTTTGGGGGTTCATAAGACCAAGCCGCTTATCGAGCCGAGCCCTCACCCTGAATCTCGACCCCTCGGGTTCCTAGCCGCTCCGGCCACCAAAACCTAAACAACATCCTCGACCCCTTCATTCCCCCATCCTCGACCCTTTCATCTCTTCTCTCGACCCCCTTCATCCCTCTGTCCTCGACCCCTTTTCATCCCTCCCCTCTCGACCCCTCCTTTCATAACTATTCATCATAATAAACCACTATAAAATTGGCGTGGTCCTTGTTAGTGAAATTTGTGTTAGTTTAAGAGTCCCTGGTGTGAAAAAGGTTGAGAACCACTGCTTTACACGCAACATCTATTTGGTGTCTTTCTGTCCTGGTACAGACAACCAGGTCAAATGGACATCAATTGAGGGGCCAGACAATTAATCCCTGCTATTCCTTAATATTTTTTATGTCACAGAACATTACCTTTAATGTTGCTACTAAAGCCCAGCGTGAGAGTGGTGCTTTTAAATGACAGTTTGTGTTGTCTGTTGTTGTCAACAATAATGAAAAATAGATTCCTTACTGACCAAATTGGTAAAAAAAAGAGGCATTTACTTATTGAAGTTATACTGGCTCATAGCCAGTGCAAACTTTTACCTAAAGTGGCCCACGTCTCTTTTATCATATTAGGGCCACATGTACAACAAATGTGGGCCACATTAGGCTCACATGCATTGCGGTCCAATGCAGTGAGGAATGCATAGACCTGTATATTGGGGAAACTAAACAACCACTACACAAATGCATGGCTCAATACAAAGGGCTACCTCCTCAGGTCAAGACTCAGCAGTTTAGTTTCCATCTGAAGGAAAAAGGACACTAGCTTGAGAACCACCAGGTGCACATTTTAGACAGAGAGGATGGATGGTTTGAAAGAGGTGTCAAGGAAGCCACTTACACCTGGGTTGAGAAGCCGTCGCGGAACAGAGGAGGGGGTCTACGCCACCACTTATCCCCCACTTACAATGCTGTCCTTTCATTACTTCCCAAGATACTTAACAAATGTAAACCCTTGGCCTCAGGTGAAGAAGCCGACGATGGTCGTTCAGACTTGGCCTCGGGTGGTTCTAACGACCATAACGACAATGCCATTACAACAGCCAGGAGCACTAATGAACCAGCAGTATCAACAATCCTGGAAAATGACCCCACAGAGTTAAATAGCTGCATTTCCCTACCAGTCAGTCAGAACTGAAGAAGTCTCTCGGATGAGGGACGAAACGTCTTCTAGTGTCTTCAACCAAGTCCAGTTGCCCTTGACTTTAACCTTCTCTGGCTCACACCTTGATTAGCCAGTGCTGGCTCTGCTGAAAATTTACCAAAAGTAGCCCATAATTGTTGTTAACTATTTGGCCCACATTTGCTACATCACATGTGGGCCATCTTAGACTCACATCCAGATTAGCCAGTACAAATTGTGCCTGACCTTTACCTGAAGTGGCCCACGTCTCTTTTATCATATTAGGACCATACATTCAAAGCTGTAACAAAGCTGTAGCTGGTGCTGTAGGTTGAGTTCACGCGTTGGTATGACTTTTCTTGTGGGTTCCAAGTGAGTTTAGTCACTCATTTGACAAAAGTTCAGCCAAG
The DNA here is from genome assembly GCF_021292245.1 of Micropterus dolomieu. Taxonomy (NCBI): domain Eukaryota; kingdom Metazoa; phylum Chordata; class Actinopteri; order Centrarchiformes; family Centrarchidae; genus Micropterus; species Micropterus dolomieu. The sequence goes on from NC_060163.1 coordinate 19,117,907, forward strand.
ATCACAAATGAACAACCTCACCTCTGTGAGGTCCCTGTGATCCCAACACCACCTTTAAATCTCCCCAAGCTCTGTCTTTGTCAGCAAGCAGAGCAGGGGAGGAGATTTCACAAAGAAACCATACATTTTGCTCTGGAATCACAGATGAACTGCTGCAGAAAATGTCATCAAAATCCCTGAAAGGTACTTTTATTTTGTAGAAAATAATGCCAGGTTGGTGTGTGTGTGTGTGTGTGTGTGTGTGTGTGTGTGTGTGTGCACGCGCAAATGTGTTTAACCACACTGGGAGGACTGGCAGCACACTTGTTGTGATGACATTTTGGAAGATCATCATAGGAAAAAGCTGATTTATATTCACATTTGGTTTCCCTCTCACATAAATATATTCCTGCTATGCCTTTAATGTATTCAAAGCAGGGATTTTACTTGTTTCATTAACACCACTGGCTACGTGACTGCTGCTTAAGTTTCCACAAAATAAATGTATATTGAGTGATCAGAAATATAGAAAAAGCCCTGCCAGAGCTGGACGGGACAAAGAATCGGCCCTGGCATTTTTCGCCCAGGCTTCCCACCAAAATCGGTACCCCTCACAAAACACCAACCTTCCATATAACATGTGTACTACTGTAATATTCTCTCATATCAACTGAGTGGTATGTGCCGTGGATAGGTGTACCAGTGCAAGTGAATCAGTGTACTCATTCACACTACTACACTACCTGGTGATCAGAGGTGGCCACGGAATACACAACTCATACCCAAGTACAAGTAGCCTACAAGTCATTTTCACAGCAGCGTGGGATTAGTCAACATGACGCTGACAAAAAGCCAATAAGCCAGTAAGGACAGTCAGCCAAAGTTAAGACTGCATTATAAAATTATGGTAGTGACAAAAACAGTGTCTAATAGCTTATGCTGCGCTGTATGACAGTTAGTGATGACCAGTAGTAGGTGACAGTCTCACTTTATGTTAGCGTTATGAATATGTTATAATTATTGACCTTAATTGAACTAACCATCATCATTGTCACTACAGCATGGCACACACTCAAGGGCATCACTTTGTGTTGAAAAGTGGTGGGGACATTTAAGTTACTACAGGTAAGCAAACATCAGTTATTTTCGCACATTTGGTGGCAGCCGTTAGAAGATTTTTTTGGACCCACAATGTTAGAAACAGAGAGCAGAGGGGGTGGAGGTGTGGGCGTGTGGGTCAGTAAGAGATGTGATTGGACCAGCCCCAGCTTTATGGGCTGATATTTAGCCCATTTATTTTAACACTTAAATAAATAATTGACGTTACACCGGCCCCAAAGGTGCGACAGCCCAACGAGCATTTGCTCGGTATGCCAGATTACCAGTCCACCCCTGAGCCCTGCATAATAAACTACCTTGCAAAAAACGTTCAGACTACTGCTCAGCTTTCCTTTGAGAATGGAAATTCGGAACAGCTTTTTAATGTGCAGTATTTGTCAATAATTATAACTTCTCCCATGAAGACATCCTTGCATTATCTGTATAGAATTACCAATTAACCTATTATCCTGCATGGAAGGAAGCCGGAGCACCCGGAGAGAACCCCCGCAGACACAGTGAAAACATGCAAACTCCAGTGCTAACCATGCACCGCCCTCCTATGAAGACATGTTGTACATTATTTTAACTGTGTTTTACTATATTGTCATTCATTCTTTCGTCTACTTTTCGGTCTACAGTTGTTGAAAACAATATTACTTGCTTGACTTGCTTACAACTACAACATAGTGTCTCTGACACCCTGTCATTGTCAGGGTTTGTGTGGTGAGCAGGGTAAACAGGTCGGTGGACCCAAATGCAGGACACGAAGGCCGACTGGTGTAGTTCGGTGATTTATTAAAGCAAACAAAAAGCGAGCATACTTACAACTGAGTGGCTGAGTCCATATCCAAAATAAATAAACAATCCAAACAAAACCAGTGATCCAACTAACCATAGAACTGGCAGGACAGGACAGGGCACAAGACGAGACAGAGCAACAAACACTGTAGAACACTGGAATGACCGGACAAGGACTAAACAGAAACACCAGGTATACACACACACACACACACACACACACACACACACACACACACAAAGAAGGCTAGTCTCCTCGTCCTCCAATTCAAAACCAGGCAATGCTTCCCAGGTGCTGGGCAATCTGATAATGTCCGCTGGCGTCCGGTGATTCTGTCAGGGTTTGTGTGGTGAGCAGGGTAAGAAGGTTGGTGGACCCAAATGCAATGATAAACAAGGCTACACGGAGGCTAAAGCAGAATGATCAAAATCATAATGAACTAAACAGATCATAACCACACAACCAGACAGCACCAGACCGACCAGCACAAACATACAGAGCAAACTAGACACAAGACATGACTGAACCCCAAAACACAGACTAACTACAGTGGGTACGGAAAGTATTCAGACCCCTTTAAATTTTTCACTCTTTGTTTCATTGCAGCCATTTTCCAAAAATCAAAAAAGTTAATTTTATTTCTCAGTAATGTACATTCAGCACCCCATCTTGACAGAAAAAAACAGAAATGTAGAAATTTTTGCAAATTTATTAAAAAAGAAAAACTGAAATATCACATGGTCATAAGTATTCAGACCCTTTGCCGTGACACTCATATTTAACTCAGGTGCTGTCTATTTCTTCTGATCATCCTTGAGATGGTTCTACACCTTCATTTGAGTCCAGCTGTGTTTGATTATACTGATTGGACTTGATTAGGAAAGCCACACACCTGTCTATATAAGACCTTACAGCTCACAGTGCATGTCAGAGCAAATGAGAATCATGAGGTCAAAGGAACTGCCTGAAGAGCTCAGAGACAGAATTGTGGCAAGGCACAGATCTGGCCAAGGTTACAAAAAACTTTCT
>NC_060163.1:19120914-19200872 GCF_021292245.1 Micropterus dolomieu
CTGGAGAGACCTGAAAATGGCTGTCCACCAACGTTTACCATCCAACCTGACAGAACTGGAGAGGATCTGCAAGGAGGAATGGCAGAGGATACCCAAATCCAGATGTGAAAAACTTGTTGCATCTTTCCCAAAACGACTCATGGCTGTATTAGATCAAAAGGGTGCTTCTACTAAATACTGAGCAAAGGGTCTGAATACTTATGACCATGTGATATTTCAGTTTTTCTTTTTTAATAAATTTGCAAAAATTTCTACATTTCTGTTTTTTTCTGTCAAGATGGGGTGCTGAGTGTACATTACTGAGAAATAAAATGAACTTTTTTGATTTTTGGAAAATGGCTGCAATGAAACAAAGAGTGAAAAAATTTAAAGGGGTCTGAATACTTATGACCATGTGATATTTCAGTTTTTCTTTTTTAATAAATTTGCAAAAATTTCTACATTTCTGTTTTTTTCTGTCAAGATGGGGTGCTGAGTGTACATTACTGAGAAATAAAATGAACTTTTTTGATTTTTGGAAAATGGCTGCAATGAAACAAAGAGTGAAAAAATTTAAAGGGGTCTGAATACTTTCCGTACCCACTGTATATAACAGATACTGGACACAGGGCAAAGACAGGACTGAAACCCAGATGGAAACCAAAATCAAAACACCTAGAAGGCATGGCCAAAATAATATAACACAGACAAGCTCAGGACAGGATTGTGACAGTCATAAAGTTAGTATATGTCACAGGACTGTTGTATTCGATTTCAATCCAGTACACAATCAATCAATCAATCAATCAACAAAATTTATTTCGGTCCTCATACATAATTTTGAACAAACAAAACAAATGAACAATGAAAATAAAACAATATCTACATGCATAACAACCAAAAAAGGTGTAGACTGAAGCCTATGCTTATTATGCCTACCCTTTTTACATAATAATCTAATGAGAGTCATTTTTCTCTCTGGATTTAATCCATTCAAAATAAACGTACAGTTAAATAAAACAGTGGTACACATCTCAGATATTATTTCAATATTTGACATAATGCATACACAAATTAATCGTATTGAGTTATATAATTATTTATCACCTTGTTTTTAAACATTTTCTTAAAAATACAGTGAAGTAAAATGAGTTAAAATGAGGGAAGTACACAATTTTAATTCCTTGTCACAATTATTCCATAGGTTTACCCCTTTAACAGATATACATCTATTTTTTATATTAGTTCTTGCTCTTACTTTTTTAAACATATACATTCCTCTTAATTTGTACTGACTTTCTCTAATTTCGAACAGCCCCTGAACACAATTCGGAACTAAATTCTTATAGACTTTATACATGACCTGGGCAGTATAAAGGTCAACTAAATCAACAAATTTTAAAGCTCGTAAATTAATAAATAATATATTTGTTGGTTCATAATAGTCAGCCCGTTTTACAATCCTTAATGCTTTCTTTTGTAGCATATATATTGAATTTGTATAAGTTTTATATGTATGACCCCACACCTCCACACAATAAGTAATGTATGGAACTATGAGCGAACAATACAGTATATATAATGATTTTTCATTCAAAATATGTTTTATTCTATTTAGTATTTTATATTGCAATATTTTATATTGCAATGGATTTAGACATTTTTGTCTTTAGATTATTTATATGTGATTTCAAGCATAATTTATGATCTATTATAACACCTAAGAATTTATATTCATATACTATTTCCTCATTACTAATCTTAATTTTAACATTACTATTACTTTGTCGATTGCTAAATATTATGAACTTTGTTTTACTCAAATTCAATGAAAGTCGATTATCATCAAACTATCTTTTTAAGGCCATCAATTCGATTTTAACCATATTCAGAAGCTGTTCCAAACCTTTTCTCATATAGTACAAATTTGTGTCATCAGCAAACAATATCATTTTTAATATTTTAGACACTTTACAAATATCATCTATATACAATACAAACAATTTGAGACCTAACACCAAACCTTGTGGAACACCACAAGTAACTTTCATTAGATCAGATTTAATGCTATTAATTTGTACGAACTGATATATCCTCTAGGTAACTTCTTAACCAAGAGAGGGCTTTCCCTCTTATTCCATATCTCTCCAATTTCCTCATTAATAAAGTATGATCAATAGTGTCAAAAGCTTTATATTCATTGGAAATCTCACTACTAGTTCCATCACTGCCATTGAGGTCCAGTGGTTTCTGGTTTTCTGGTTTTAGTGTAAACCAATGCAGTATCCTCTCCAATATACCAAAAACATCAGTGTAAGGAAAAGACAAGAATAAAAGCAAAGCTGAATTTATCAATGAGTGACTGAATTAATGAATTAATTAATGAATGGAGGAGAGATTGAATGACTCAGTCTGTGCAAATAGGCTACTGGTAAGTCATGGTTGCTATGGTAACACTGCTGTCTCTTTGGGATGGTTTATGCTGCAGCTACATATTTTGATCCTCCGTAACATTCATATAGAACGACAACCTCGGTGTATTTTGAGGTAATGTGTAGTGACTTGTCCAGAAAGTTGAACTTGTACAGTAACTATGTGTCTAAAAAGTGGCAGTGTGTGGGTGTGTTAATGAGGGGAGCCACATGTCAGCCTTTTACTTTATAACACTGAGTCATAGCTTTCTTGACGAAAACTCAACTGATTCTGAGTTCAGAATCCACGGAGGGTGATCAGACAAAAGTAGACCTTTAAATAAAAAGGTTTTTTTTTACAGGGAAGAAGTCACGCCTGGGATGCAGCAGACGGACGCACAGGATAAAAATAACCCCAAAGTTTCTAATTCTCTCCACTATAGTGGTGCTCCAGCTCCTCTCCCTCCTCCACCGGTGTCCTATTTTTAGCACACGATGACTCTCCTACAGAGAGCGTGAGCGCCTGTCTGCCACCACACGACACGTGAGTCCTCCTCACGTGCGCTTCTCTCCGTGACATGATGCTCAAGCGTCAGATGCCACCACCACTGCCGGTACCAACACCAGCGGGAGGAGGGAGGGGAGAGCAAAAATAAACAATAGGGAGAATATGTATATAGACAGAGCGCCTTCATTCAAAAACAAAACGGTAGAAAAACTTAACAAAAAGAGCCAAAATCCAATAATTGCTTTCATTTTACTCTTAAGTGAAAACAATTTTATATATATATATATATCACGCACAACATAGGCATGTCTTAGATATCTTGGATTCTCCTGGCAGGGGTGTAGGACTAGGGGGAAAGGGGGACTGACTGGGAAATGAGAAAGTTCAGTATTGTATAGTAATTTCTTGCCAGATACAGTTGTAAATGAATGTGTCTGAAATAATCCCATGAGGGATGTTTTATGTTAATGACCTGTGATTAAAATGAACCTGTTCGTTCATTCATGGGTTCTCTATGGAATCCCATTTCTGCCAGAATAGGTAAAACATAAGTCATGTGAAGGAAAACAAGAATTACATAAATAAAAAATAATAAATTGAAAACTGAAATAATACATCAAGAGTTGCAAAGGATTGGCATTTGGGTTTATAGTAATTTAACACAACAAAACTTATTGAAATATTTCCAAAATATCATACATTTTATCTTTCAGAGACCATTTTACACATCTTTATCTCCTCCTGCCTTATCCAAAAATCTATTAATTGGCTCCAGATTGTACAAAGCTGCCAGGCTCTTAACAGGATCCAAGGGAAGTGACCACATTATGCCTGTTATAGCCTCCTTGCACTGGCTCCCAGGATGATTTAGATACTGATTTTAGGATCTTACTGTTGACTTTTTGGGCTGCAGGTGTCTACTTTGGGGACGCTGGGGACATGTACCCACCACTTTCTGAAATGGCAGATGTTGTCCCCTTCACTTTTGAAAAGCATTTGTTAAGAATGTTCTGAAAAAAAAACTTCCACCAAGAAATGTTAATGAACACATCAAAATTAATAAGCTACTGATTACTGCTGTGATATCGGCTGAGGCTGCTAACGCTAACTTGTCTGTCTTGTCTGTCTTAGCGTGAATGAGTATCCTATACTGATCCACTTGCACTGGTACACTTATCCACGGCACATACCACTCAGCTGGTTTAGGAGAATATTACAGTAGGTACACGTGTTATATGGAAGGTTGGTGTTTGGTGAGGGGTGTCCGACCGATTTCGGTGCGCAGCCTGGGCGAATAAAAGTCCAGCCCGGCATCAGTCTGATGTACTATAAAGAGCCTAAGTCACTCGCTTCAGCTTCTGGTCCATGGGACCTTATTTCTGAAAAAATATGTACGGTAGTCAATAGCGAGAGAGAACTTTTTTGATGTTAATTTAAAAGATGTCCGTCAAGAAAGTTGCAGTTTGTCGTAAAACAGTAAAGTTACATGTTTTGTGTGAAAACTGGACTACAATGGACTACGTCTTTCGTCTCGCACATTATACGTCACCAACATGTTAACGTGGTAATGCTAGCTAACGTTCATTGCTTGGTTGCTACTAGCTAGGTAACTTCCATACAGAAATGTATCTCACCTGTTTAATCCAACGACTCAGTCCTTTTGACATCTACACAAGTTCTTTGACATTAGCTTCAGTCATTGAGAAAACGTTACGTCACATATGCAACTTTTGGGTTTGTGATCTTTGTAATTATGTATTTTCATAGACTTATACCTCAGTTTTACATCAAACTGCAACTTAAATTGACCATACATGTGATTCAGAGCACAATTCAAACAGGATCAAAAAGTCTCTTGCCACTGAAGTTGATAGTGAGTTACTGCATCCTTTTGGATTTTAGTGTGTTAGAGACGCAGAACACGTAACTTTGTCCAGGCTTGCTTTTTCCCAGATTTCAGTCTTTATCCTAAAGCTTACTGGCTACTTGTTGTAGCTTCATATTTAACATTCAGACATAAGAGTGGTATCGATCTTCTCATGTAACTTTCAGTGAGAAAGTTATCAAATGGTGAACTTTGCTTCAAACATCCAGATGAAGCTACCTTAACATTAAGTTATTTAAACCAAGTGCTTATGGTTTGCATTTTAGTAATACAGAAGTCTACAAGTGTTAGGGTGCCGAGTTGACAAATGACAGCAGTATTTAACGAGCCACATTTGAAGATGGTAAAGGACAGCTGAGAGTGAAAAAGAATAGCTGAAGCTGACAAAGTGCAGCTAAAGCTAATGGATGTTGAGCTAAGCATGACAAAGTAAAGCTTAAACTGATTAAAGCTGAGGTACGTCTGACAAGGTAGAGTGGAGCTTGACAAACTGAGACCTTTATATCCTCTGCTGAGGGTATTTTTAAAAACAAAATAAGTTGTTGATATGTTTCAGAATCTTTTCCACTGAAAAATGGATTAAAATAAAAAAAAACCTTCTCAGTTTGTGCTTTGCACTGTTTCACCCATGGCTCACAGCTTTTCTATCCTATAGTTGGACTGTTCATAATCCACAATTTTACAGATAGCTTGACATCATTTCACTACAGGTGAAGTCAGTGTTTTTCCTTCATGCTCCTTCCATGGCTGAGCGCCAATTGTTTTTTCATTTATGATTTGAGGTGTTCTTGATTACCTAAATGTGTTTGAGAGATGATTATGTACCAGTTACTTTGTGCGAACTATACCATGGCATTAATACCTGCAAGCATCTAGGCCTGGGCTCACTGAAAGTATCAGGCACGTTTGTCTTATATTAATTAATATCATATGTAGCCATTTTGCTACAGTTCACACAACAACTGTTTGCGACCGCGAGGGAAGAATTTTCAAAAGTTGCGTGGCGCTGCGGAGAGCCCCCAGCTGCAGTACTGCATGATCATGCGTAATATCCAGCCAAACGGAACGATCACGAAATTTTACAGCGTGTCAGCCGCACTAGCGATACAACCCGTACCGTAGAGGGATGGGGCGGACCAGGGACAGGAGATCGCGGAGCGACTGGCCTGCTGTGGACAATCGGTGATCGTTCCCTCAGGCTGGATAAAATCTGATGCTCCTGAATTTATGCATGGATCCATGATGAGATAAATAGGTAATTAAGCATGTTGTCAATATTTTAGAGACCCAAAATATCACAAATCATGCTTTTAGGGGAGCTGATGTCTTATTTAGGGGAGCTAATTGGCTAATTTCTTGTTTTCATACAGTTGCATGCTGATAGTGTTCGTTTTATCTCTGAAGTAAGACTTACAGTTGGCTTTCCTTATACAACCTTTGTGTGGCACGGCGGACCAGAAAGGGGGCGGGGGGGAATTGAATGAAAGCCAACGCCACCTAGGAAATTGCACCCCAGGAAATACTATTCAAACCTTGATTGATTAGAGAAGAGAAAGGCATACAGGAACGTTACTGATGAGGCAGAGACGTGATTGAAAGTAAGCCAAAAATATATTTATTTTAATCAGCAAAGAAAAACACTCAAAAACTAGAATTGCTGAAACAGAAATGTGAACCAGCAATCAAAATGGTAGGTAAGACACATTATTACAATTATATTAAAGTAGTTTTTAACTAAGTTCAAATAATATAAATCCAGCACCCCAAAATAACCAAAACTAAGCGGAGGTCACTTTGAGGCAGACTACGGTGAGGAGTGCTACCGCTACCCAAACACCACTTCACAGCAAAAATGGTGCAGTATATAGTGCCCCCGTGCAACTACTCCCATGCATAAAAGTGAAATGACCTTGCCACAGGTGCCTAGCCTTCCAACAAGATGGCATCCTGTTCAAAATATAAACTGAATGCAACCATAAAGTAACCAACCAACCAAGTAATCTAGTAACTCGGTTGGCTGAACAAGGGAAAAACTTAAACTAGAGCAAAACAAACTAAAGGGCAAAACATGAAACTAAATGAAGGCAAAACAGCAGTGGTCTAAAACAAGGAGGAACCACCTCTGAGATGGGTCATGAAGATACAGCAATGGTCACAGGGCAGGAGAAAAGGAGGTTCCTAACAGTGTCAGATGAGCAACATAATCTGTTAAGGGAAAATAAATAGCCATGGAACTTGTCCTTTCACATACCTGGATCACAAACACCAACCACAACCACAGCAGGGACAGATCAGGAAGCAGAGAGAGAGCAAGGGAACACAGGTATCTTATATAGCCTAAGCCTATAAGGAGGTTGGCCAGTGGAGGCGTTAAATCAAGGCTGCATTCAACACCACCACACCTTAACCTGTACTTGGGGAATCTTTCCCCACCACAATCGCATTTTCTGTCAACAATCTTCTTAACAACTCCAGTTTTGTTGGAGGCAGAACTACTCTGGTAGTTTGTCCCTCAGTCTGGCCCTCAGTCTCAAAGTGTGAACTTTTAGTGCTGCAATTTCTTTCAGTGGTTTGTTCTCATTCCAGGCAGCCTAAGCCCTGAAAGACATCATTGTATTCTGAATCATGTGTTGTTATCTTTCTTGACTACAGGATATCCATTTTCATATTCCATATTTTATTGACTCACTTCAACATAAGCTTCCAGGGCTAATATGGGCTTTACCTTTTCTTCACCACCACTTATAGTTGCCATTTAAGTCTAAGCTAACCAAAATAGATTGAAAGTCTCACTTTTTGTGAGTAATAATAATAATAATTTGTCTGTAATTCTCTCAAATATTCAGCAGGCTAAAAAAACCCATGAAATTTTAGGTTTAATTTTAGTTTTTTCATTTCTTTAGGCCATGCCAGCAGAATGACATCAGCATCATTGTCATGAGCTTGTTAGCATGAAGTTAGCGTTTAGCTCAAAGCATTGCTGCCTCACAGAGCCCCTATCATGGCTTTAGACTCTAAGGGCTGGGATACACTAGAAAAGAAGTGGCTTCTAAAGTTTCTCCTGGAAGGCATTCATAATGTTGCGCTCACATGAAAACTGACAGAAATAGCTGTGGAAAGAATGAAAAAAGAGAGCTAGAGAGAGAAGTTCAATCCCCGGCTCCTATCTCACCTCTGAACAGCTGGAAAATCACAGCGTGGAGTGTGAATGTCGGATCAAGGGTTTTGTAAAGTTACAGAAATGGCACCTGACGTTGAAAAGGTCTGACGTTGGAAAGGTGTGAGGAGAAGCTATTCAACCATCCGATAAGCACTCCTGACGGGGTGGTGGTCTCGATGCTTGACAAATGTCTATGACATTTAAAGAGAAAAATCAGCTTCTCTTAGGAATGTCCCATTCATTAAATAAGAAATTATCCCACTCACTATTCTGTCTGTAATTATTGACACCTCTGTGGTCAACAGAGTAGTCTACATCCAGTGTAGGCTACACACTTCTTGACATGTAAACATCCAGGGGCAGATTTGCTTTTGGGATTTTGGGAACAATCCTGAATCGACGGTCAATTTCAGGTATTTTCAGTTTCTTATATTCAACTTTAAATGATCTGCGACCCCACCGGCCAGTCAGCTGCAGTGAACGCTGTCTGTGTGTATCAGACTGGGCCAAATGAATACTTTCAATATTAAGTTTTTGCTAAAATCTAATTGGCTTAATGGCGCTGATCACATGGAGTTTACTTTCCAGCTGGGAGTCTCAATACGTTTTGTCGGCCCAGGGTTGTGTGACAAGCGCAAAAGAGCAGGTAAATATGTTGAAAAGAAAGAAAGAGGAAAAAGACATTTGTGGTGCCAAAAAACGCTGGCACATGAGGCAGCTAAATGCTCCAAATTAACCAACCACTGCCTTGGTGGAAAGGTTCTGTGGCAGACCCAGCACGGGCACTCATAAGTAAAGCATTTATTATAACCTGAGATTATTTATATATGCATTTATGTATAGGTAAATGGTGAATATTACATATTTATATATATTATAAACAACAGTTGAAGGAAGAGGAGGAGGAACAGGAGGAGCTGTAGGAGAAGGAGAGGAAGAGAAGCAGCAGGAGAAGGACAATGGAACCAGAAAAGGTGCAGCCTGTTCTCATGCTCAGGCGTCATATATACAGGCTTTGAGAATACCATGGCTATTTTACGCAAAACATCAATTCTGCATGTATAGGAAACGCCCCCAGGTGCGTGTGTATGAGACACACAGTGTGTGTATATGACGCCCTGGGGTGACGCTAGTAGTGCTTCCGGTCCCTAACTAGCCAGCTTGCTAGCAAAGTTTGTGTTTAAGCACATACATACACACACTGTTCAATTCAATTCAATTCAATTTTATTTATATAGCACCAAATCACAACAACAGTTATCTCACAGCGCTTTTCATAAAAGAGCAAGTCTAGACCATACCCTATGATGCTATTTGTACACTGCTCTATTTAAAGAGACTGCATTGTAGTTTTTGATTATATTGAACTATTTTAGCACTCTGACTGACTCAGGCTTGTGTGACCTGGTCTTGTTCAGTGCAGCGGTGCCGTGCTTATATAAACTTAAGAGGCAGGTGTCATAAAAAGTTTCTTGAAGGTCTTCATCATAATGAAATTGACTATATACAAGTACAATAGTACATATTAAAATAACTGTAAAAAAATCCTTCTCTGCACCCCCACACGGCGCTCGCATAGAAGGCCTCTCCGTTTCAAAGTCCCAGTCCCAATAATGTATTTTTCATTGTAATTAGTACCACTATTTACATCCAACAATGTGTCCCTGAGCAAGACACTTAACCACTAGTTGCTCCAGAGGCGTGCAACCTCTGACATGTATAGCAATTGTAAGTCGCTTTGGATAAAAGCGTCAGCTAAATGAATAAATGTAAATGTAAATGTAAAAAGATAAGCAGACTCAAATTAACATGCTTTCCTAATGAACTACGCTGCGCACCGCATGACTGACAGGGTGGCTGCACTTCTCCACCATTAGCCACTATGGTGCGCAGTACAGTTGTGACCGAACAGGTTGAGCGACCTGCAAACATGAACTCAGTTCTATTGTAGTGTTTTAGACTCTATATTGACTGCTGTTGTTGTGTTTAGTATTATTGGCTTTACAATGCATCCTCCAATGAGTACAGCACTACATATGATAATATAACTGTGTGCCGGTGGTGTAAAATAGTAACACCTTAATATGATACCATAAAGGGACCCCCCTCCGCTCTAACGTCAGTTAGAGACCCCCACGAAGCTCAGATTATAACTCGAACCCTGGTAAAGACCTATCTTGGACTGCAGTACTTTTCAATGTTCTCTATATAAGTGCAGCCATGTTGTGCATTTACCAACAAGACTGTATTTTCTGTGTAGTCTGTGGCTCCCAGGTACTCCTGAAATGCTGCCCATCTTCAGTTCTAGTCCAGAGGAAAGATGCAAGCTTTACTGCAAACTCCTCCCTTCTGATTTCCGTCCAGTTTCAAATAAGCAAAGATGAAAGAGATGTGAAAGTACATTAGCCAACTTTTAACTCTGTTCATTTCACTGTCAACCAACTACAGTTGGCAGCTTATTTGGCATTATTTAAATTTTTAGATAAATTGCTAAACTTAACCCTTGATACTCACTCAAGTGCAAGGAGTGAGGAGAGAGGAACAACATCTAAACCCCATTTTCAGGTCGGTGGTTCTAAAAAAAAGCATAGCAGAACAAACATATAACACACACTGACATAAGAAAACCATTAATTGTACTCTCCATGTACCGGAGAGCAGTGCATGTGAAAGATAATGGCTATTGATTCATCACCCATGTTCTGTTCTTCAGGAACTGCCGAAGTCTACTTCCTCAGCAAGAGCTCTGTCAAATTGTCATCTCGAGCTAAAAGGAAAACTTTAACAACAAATGGCTGTCTGTGAAAATAATGCACGTTTATGTGAGTGTATCTATGTGTCAGTGATGACAGTCTGTCAATACTTCTGTGAATGAGTGGGAGTGAATCAATGTGTTGTGCAAATGCATGTGAAAAGCCAGTGTATTACTGCTTACATCTAGTGGCAGAGGGACAAACTGCAGTCTGGTCATCATAACATTATATTGACTGGGCGCTTCAGACTAGTAAACTTGGGTGTAAGTTTGTCTATAAGGCCCATTAACATGACCACCATACCATATGTATCTCCATTCTTCATCCATTCAGCAATTTAGTTTTCTGTGGTTTAATGAGCATTACAGCCTCAACCCTGCTTCAGTGTTGTTTAGATGTCACATGTTTCAATAACTTTTCTCAATAGACTTTGACAGAAAGTAGTAATAAAATGAAATTTTTTGGAGCACTGGTACTGTCAATTGTTCAATTTAATTTATTTTATCCACCTGGCAATATAAAGTTGTTCTAGTTGTGTAGTTAGGCTAACCAGCACAAGGGTTCTTTATGTTAGCATATAGAACATTTGAAGCTAAGCATGCTAACCTACTAACATTTCTGGTCATTTCAGTATGCATACTATCATAATTCACATTGTTAATTAAATAACTACACAATACATACATTTGTAATATGCATATTCATTCATTCAATCCAAATTCATTCATTGGCTATATTCAATTTCAATCAAAAAGTGTTTGTTTCCATGAGCTCTATATTACCTGTTGGTCATGGGTCCAAACTGCCAAACAGGAAGTGTCTTCTTTGTTGTCTTTTAGAAGCAGTTTGGATCCAAAATGAATTATAGATTCTAGTTTGTTGGTTGGAGTCAGGGTTGGGATGGGGCCTGTGGGTCATTTTTTCAGTTAATGTTTGAAGTACACATAAAAACATACTATTGTTAATATTTCTATGTTGACACTAATATTGGTTAGACATTGTCTTTATTGTTCTTACAGAGAAATGTTATTTTTATGTCTTTATTGACTGTGAACTTATTTTGTGTGGTAGGCGGGGCTTCCTGTCTAAAATGCAGGGATAGAAACTCCACAAACTGAAACTGAAATTTGGTTCAGTTCATCTATCCAAAAGCCATGGACGTAGCTCTGGTTTTCTACTGATTGACTGAACAGGCTCCTCATGTTCATTTCATTTTTCTCCTAGTTTTTTTTTTTCACAACCTCACCAAACCCAGCCCGCAATGCTTCGTTTGTCTGCTGTAAACTAAACAGACAACATACATCAGTTGAAGATCACGCCTGCTTTTGTATGTTCTCCCTCCACCACACGACCAATCAGTGGTTCTCATACTTTTTCAAGGATCCCTAAACTGACACAAATTAGACCACGGACAAATTTTACTGAAAATAAAATGATTCCCCTTTTTGCTGGGGACCCACTGGAGCCCCCTCAAGGACCCCTGACCCCACTTTAAAAACCACTGCATTACGTTTACCAATCTCTGTAGCCCACTCCTCATTTTGATCCTTTAAACTGTCCATCATCAGTCTGACAATGTTATAAGAGAGAAAAGCTTAATCATGGAGTACTATTTTAAGAGAAGAAAATATTTCACCGGAATATTAGGCTTTTTTTCTCTTGATCCTTCATCTCTCAACAAATGACATTTGTAGCCATTGTACTGTGGTTACGCCCCCTGTGGGAGTGCATTGGTAATAACTTTATTGCAAAAATACAGGTTCCCTCTTTCCCCGAGCAACACCACCCCAGAACTGAAACACAGTCCACACACACCCACAAACAATAAACCATCTGCAGTGGTTGACTCTTCACCCTCTCTGTTTCTGACCATGACATCATTCACAAACACACACTTTCATCCTTTATTTTACATTCATTCGTTCTCTTTCTCCCTTTTTGCTCTCTCCCTCCTTGTTGCTCCCCTTTTTTTGCATTCCATTGGTTAAAACATAGTAGTAGATGCAGAACAACAAAGTTCACCAGCAGCATTAGACATGAGATCTCCTCCTCCTCTCCGTGTCTCTGCCAGAGTCCATGAGAGCGCCCGTGGGTGGGTGTGTCTGCCTCCTGACTGTCTCTGATACAGGATCGTGAGGGAAGGTTGATTTGCATAGCGGACTCATGCGCTACAATTGGCTACATTCTCCCACATCCAGAACCCCAAACAAACAAACAAACAAAAACAACAACAACAAACTAAATAAAAATAAAACAGCAATGTTAAATACGCTCTCTGAGTTAAGTGCCAACCTTTGGTTTAGTTACAACGATCGATCAACATCAGTAAATCCTTGAAGTACTTTACATTGGCCAGTTGTTTTATAAGGACTTTGTTATTTCATATATTATTTAATAGAATAAAGCATATAATAAATGTACTCTAAACATGTCAGAATGCTCCTCAGTAAAGGGGGGAGTGAGTGTTATAACTGTTCATACAACTGAGGAATGGTTGACATCTCTGAAGAAGATAGCTCACTGGCTGAAAATATACCTCTCATACATATATATCATATAAAGCATTATTCATATTAGACATGTGACTGTCTCAGGCTGAGGATGATTTTCTATTCACATCTGAGGCCTTAAACACATTTTCAGTGGGAGGGAGAAATAATACAAGTGTGAATTCATAAGTGCCACTTAAGTTCACCTGAGGCCTTTAAGCAAAACAAACACCATCATGTTATCTCCAGCCACCTCTCAGTCAAATAGCCTACGGAAAGTGCACTTCTGCCGAGTAACCTTGCAAAACGCAGAGTCATCTCTATTTTCATTGATAAAGCCTCAGAGAAGGGTTTCCTAACCTACATTCTCGCATTCCTTCTTCAACTTTCCTCCCCTGTTGGCCTATTTGTGGTGCTACTGTTTCCTGTTTGGAAGAAAGAAAGCAAGCGCGAATAAAAAAAAGCAAGAGAGAAGGCAAGAAAGAAAGGAACTAGGAAAGAAGCAGAGAAAAAGGAAGCGCTTTTCTTGTTTAATCTCCCGGTAGAAACGGGAGAGCTGTCATTAGGTCGGCTAGCGGTTTGGGGGGCGGAAACTCCAGCTAGACACTTGTGAAGTGCACTCCACTCCTATTTGAAATGCAGACATGAGGAAGTACCACTTGAAGTTTATCAATATTCGTTAATTATCGTTATCAACATTCCATAAGGTCTTAATTAATTAACATACAGGTTTTCATACATGAGTTTTTCTGTACATGACTTTTAGTTATTAGAGAGTTCGGTCTCGGGCGGGTTTACTGTGTGTGCACACAGGAAGAAAAAAAACTAACAAAATGAGAGAAAATATGGCTGTCCATCTGATACAGACCCAGTTCGGCTACGTGTGCATCCAACAGGAAATGCCCGTGAAGAAAGAGGAAGAGGCGTGGCTACTTGGTAAGAGCCTCCCCCTGAGCTGAGAGCCCTGTGGGGTGGAGGACACTGCCGAGAGCTCAGGTCCCAGTCACACCCGGCAAGTGAGCTACCAACCCGACAACACCACTGAAAGAGGCATACTCGCCAGGCTGACTGCACAGGAAAACCATCTGAAAACCCAGGGGGAGACTAGAAACAACAGTCCCGGAAATAGGGGGGAAGGTTGAGGTTGTAGTTGGGGGTCAGAGTGACTGCATAGACAGAATAGTAGGTCAAGGAGGGGGAGGGAGGGAGGAAGGCCAGGAAGGGCTAAGCAGGGTGCTGCAGGCGCTGAGGGAGGCTCTAAGTCAGTGCAGATGTGCATGTGTGCGTGCATGTGTTTGCATGTGCATGTTGTTTGAGGGAGAAGGAGAAGGTACAGGATAGGAGTTGAGTTTGATCCTCCTGAGCCAATTCCAGGTCCGTCAAGGTGAGGCCGCCAAGGACCCCGGCGCTGCTGCGCCCAGTGTGGAGGTGGGCGCGGTGAGACACTAGTGAAGCAGAGAAGGACTCTGGTCAGAAGGCAGCTTGACCCCCGTCAGACACAGCCAGAAACTCCCAGCACCGCCCGACAGCTCCTAGACAAGAAGAGAAGAGAGAATGAACCGGTCATATTAGCAAGAAGGTGCACCTCAAATTTGTGGAAACAAACTTGTTTGACCAGGCCTTTCTCATGGGGCAGAATGTCAAAACATGAACACGGTGATGCTCTAAATAACATGTCATGTACTATTTGGTGGACGCTTTTTAACTACTTGAATTCTGGCAATCCCCATGTTTCGCTTAACTATTTCCAAACTGGAACCCATTTTCCAATGTTTCTGCGTCTATGTGACAAACGGGGACAACATTTTTTGAAATTGATCCAATATTGAGCCACCGCGGTGCAGTTTGCAGTGAAACAGGGCTGCAATGTAATCCTTGCTTGCATTTGTGCCCCATCAAAGTACGTCCACTACATTGCTTACCACAGACAGGCTCAGATTGTTGTTAGAAGTGTCTGACATCATTATGGAAGAGATGATTTATGATTCATTATGGAATCCCCACAGATAAAGGCCTTTTCTGTAAGATCCTTTTTGTGTGCCCAGAACAGTTCACTCTTTTCAAAGGCACCAGTCTCCCTTGATAAAAATAGTAATTTTACTTCGCAGAACATGGGAGTTGCTGGTGTACCACTGCCTCAGTCAGTTAGCGTGTTTGTGTAATTGTGTGACTTTGGTGTTTTTGTTTGTTTGTGTTATTGTGTGACTTGGTGTTTTAAAAGGTTAAAAACAGCAAAGTCACACGATAACACAAACTAACCAATCAAGGAAACTGCAGACCAGAGAGGTAAAATTACTTTTTTTGTCAATGAAGTCTGGTGGCTCTGAACAGAGTGATGTAGGGATCTTACTCTTTAAAAAAGGTCTACCTCTGTAGAGATCTGTTTCCGTTTGATATATCATATATTACATATCTATTCTGAAAAAAAGGTTTATGTTGTCAGTGTATCCTCTAAAATGTATTCAGTGATATTCAAGTGATTTCTTCAAACCAGCACTTACTTCATTAGGGATAGAGCCAGTTGTCCTAAGCTGGCAAAATAATGGAATTATTACTTATAATAAATATTCAACCATTTCTCTGCTAGAGAGAATATTTAGATATATCAACATCCTGTAAAAAAATATTTCAGATCGATGTGCATTAGCCCCTGCTCCTGCAGTGAAGTGAGATTTTTGCACTCTGAAACTGAAGTGTTAAAAGAAACTATAAAAAAAATTCTACATTTGGGCACAGAATAAAGCTTCAAAAGTTGGAAATAACCTGCGTTTTTTTTCGGATAAAAATAACTTTGTTGTTCAAAACTCATTTGTGAGCAAGCCCTGCTCTTAAAGAAGAATAATAGGTGTTTTTTCTACACTAAAGTTTCATTGCATTTGGAATATCTGGTTATCTTTTTAGGTGAGAAGCAAATATGTATTTCATAAAACGTATATGATTTCTGCTGGAAATTGTAACTTAATTTGACACATGACACATTTGCCCATGCATAAAAATAACCTTTGGCTCACCAGTTATTACAAATCATTGCACAGGATATAGCTATGTGCAAATAGGGGCTTAGCCTACTTTTGTGCCAGATGAGTCTGGTTTGCCAGTAAAATGTTCACCACAAACTTCATAAAATATCAAGAGATGATATTTACTTTGCTTTTCTGACCTGATTTTAAAATTGCTCTGAAACATACACATCTGGCACTCAAAGTAGCTCAACCAAAGGAAACACGTACACTCGTACCAGTCTCAAGCAGATGAGTGGTATTTTCCTTTAAAGATTACAAGTGTAACAACGTCAAATGAGCTCAGCGCAGTGTTTACCTGTAAAGCAGTGGAGGGAGGTGGTGATGAGAAGGTGTTGGTGATGAGGAGGATGGAGGAGATGATAGTGGTGGAATAGCAACAGGGACTCAGAAGAGAGGAAGTAAGCAAGGAGAGGCACTGACATCAGCCTGCTTCACCTTCGAGAGAGAAAGAGGAAAGAAAGGGAAGAAAAGCGGAGAGAGGAGCACAGATTGGAAATTGAAAAGCAGGACAAAAGGAAGAAACAAGACAAACAGCTGGGGAGAAGGGCACAGGGAAAAGCAATGTGTAAAGTGCCACAGCGGGACATCAGGCAGATGCAGTTTAAAAGCACGGCCACAGGGGGGCAGCAGAGCACAGGCAGTCACACTCACAAGGCTGCGGGTTGCAGTCAGACGGCTGCGGCGCGGGGTCACTACTGTGCCGCTCAGGCTGCGTCCAATTCGTCTCAGGTTTTCCCCATCATCAGGCTCCACCCCAAAACGCATATCCCGCAACATCATTGGCTGCAGGGGGAGAAAATGTCTGTCAGACGCTGGGAAATGGAGCCAACTGATGACCGGCAAACATGTGAGGGGATTCTGTTAGAAAGATGGCGTGGATGTTACCTTGTTGAGGTAGGTGGGGGTGCTGGTGCAGTCCGCCCCATACACACTCCTCTCCATCTCTGCGTTTGGGGTCTTAGAGCGAGCCTGTCCTCCCACCCTGGATATGAGCCTCTCTGATGGGCTGCAGCCTGACACACACACACACACACACACACAGGGCTGGAGGTCAAAACAGGAACGTGCAGTGATCTCTAAAACAAATATGCCATTTTAGTGAAAGCTTTTTAACAACCTCTAATCTCCCTCATGTTTTTAAATTTACCTATACATAGCGTTGGTAAATCACCCACATAATTTCACAACATAATTAATCCATTCAGTATAAATTCTGTTCCAGCCCTTTGCTGGACCAATATATCACACTTGACAAACACACAAACTGTTTGTCAAGATGCCGTTTTTTATGGCTGCACCATTTCAAAAATTACAGAAAAAATTCCCCTCGTCTTGTGCATATCAATTTGTAAAACTTTTCCTTTAATTTATCTTTGGAAACTTTGGGTTTTGGATGGAATTTAATATAAAATTCTATGATTTCATAAAGCACATCAAAAGCATCTTTAAAAAATGTGTTCAACATCCTATACTTGATTCAATACATCATCCATTTCCTTTGTGCACTGCACTGTGGGAGACTAGCACCCATCAACAACACACACAAAATAAAATAAAAAAATTGTATGCATAATGACTGTTTTAAGTATAATTTTGTCACATTTAAAGTGTGAACATAGAGTATACGGTATACTCAAAACCTGCTTAGAATTACTATGTACATGTACAACATGGTTCAAAACATGGTTTTAAATACAATGCGTCTTACATGTGTGACTTTGTTTTATCTCTAGTAGCAACCAAGCTTAATAACATACATAACATTAATTTAAATTTCTGTTTTGGAAATTAACAGCAAACTTGACTATATGGTACACAGGACTGCAACTATTATAAATATATTTCATCATAAATTAATCTGTTTTTTATTTTACTGATTAACTCATAAATCATAAAGTCCATTAAATCTGCTAAAATTGTGAGGTAAGGTAGCATCTATAAATTGCTTGTTTTATTAGATACAGCCAAAGATATTCTCTTAACAATGTTTTAAAAAATGGAAGGTAATGCTTGATAAATGACTTACACAATTCATTGATTATCAAACTATTGTTGATAAATATTCTAAAATTTGACTAAGTGATTAATTGACTCGTTGTATCGGCTCTACTGTACAATCTTTTAGGGATTCGTATCTAAATTATTCACTATTGTTCATGTATGTCAACATTTCACTTGTTTGAAGTTGTATAGTTCTTGGTTGGGTGCGGCCGTGCGTGTACCTGTCTTTCCAGCCAGCAGACTGGCCTGGTAAAGGGAGTCAAGCTCAGATAGCTCAGCCTCTTCGCGGTCACAGCAGGGATCACCAAGTTGCCCTGGGGCATGCTGGGAGCTGCAGTGCCCTGGAGAGGACTGGCAACTGTAGCTATAGTGCTGACTGGACGCCTGCGGCCTGATGGGAACACAGCGGTCTGGAGGCGTGTCATATGGTGTCACCACGGCGTCGGGGCGGTCCAAACTCCAGGAGGACCAATGCCGTGTGCTGTTGTCGCCATCAGCTTCGTGCCTCGGCCAATGCTGAGCTGCACCGGTTGGGGAATGGGGCTGGGGAGGCTGCCAGAGAGGCGTGAAAGGTTTCCTTTGCCCGGAGGTTTCCAGAGGGTAAGGTGGGGGAAGAGGGGGAGGGGGAGGGTGTGTGTGTGGGGGTTCAAGGTGTGTGGAGTGTGCGGTGTGTGTGGTGTTTGTATCCCAGAGACGCAGAGGAAGCGAGGGCAGAGAGATGGCTAAGTGCTTCCCCAGAGGTCTGACACTCACCCCCCCTGCCTGCAGCAACTCACACAGCCTCACCCCAGTCCCCTCCCTCCCATCCTCACCTTCCTCCCCTCTCCTCCCCATGCATCCCCCTCCTTCCTCCTCCTCCCCTTGGCTGGAAGGGCTGCAAGGGTGAGGGATGTTAAGGGTGAGCGGGGGTCGGGGGGGAGCGGGCCGATAGGGCAGAGGGGGCGGGTCCGGGCCCAGAGCAGCGTCCTGTTTGGGCGTTGCCTGGTCCTCTTCCTCCTCCTGATTGGGCGTCAGCAGTACTTGGACCGGGCCAGGCTGTTCACTGGAGGACACAAGAAAGGGAGGGTGTCAGTCAGCTAGCAGCACAAAAAAAAAACACCCCCAAAAAAACTGCTCTGACGTCAGGTGAGTTACTGCATTGAGGGAAGGTCACAAAAGCATACCAGTATAAACAAGCAGAACACAGACACACACGTACACACACATACACAAGCTCAATTTCGTACAGAACAACAGCTATGAACACACAATGATGCAGCCTTGTGCAAGCATCGCTTTGTGTAAGGGATTTCACAGCCATGCTGTTTATGAGTCAGGCACAAGCTCAGCTCCACTGATGGACAAATCGCTGCAGATTCACCAAACTTAACTTTCTGATCTGAACATATCCAGCTCAAACAACCAAAGATCTGACTTTACTCTCATTATCAAAACAGCAATCTACCTTCTGCTGCACTGAGTGGGACACCGTATTACTTTATTGATTTACATACATTGATATGTGGAGGATATGATATATGTTGAACATTAGTGGATCCTCTCTTAGGAGATTAGGAGATGGTACACACTCTACTAATGTAGGAGTGTGTGTGTGTGTGTGTGTAGTAAATTAGTGTGTGTGTGTGTGTTGGTATGTGTGAACAGCAAGTCTGTAAATTTTGTCTATTTTTAAAGACAGGGTGCGCTAAACCTGTATGTGTCTACGTAAGTGCCCCCATCCCCCACATTAACTCTCCCGTCTCTTTTCAGCCTTGGTAATTACCCAGCAGGCTTTGCAGCAGCGAGCTATAAATCAGAGGCTTGTGTTGATCAATAGAGGAGAGGAGGAAGGTAATAAAAGAGGCTGAGCGCTGAGCTTTACCTCCTCTTTCCCCTTCTTCCTACCGCTAACAGTTTGAATTTACAACTTATTAATTTTTAACAAATTTTGTTTTAGTTGAATGAATGAAACCGAGACTAAACCCGGCATTAACGTGACTAAATTAGCAAATCCAATCACCGCCTCTGCCTTTGTAATTACCATCAATTCAGCTGGTTCAAAGTGCTGCAGTAAGACTCCTTACAAGAGCTAATGGGAGAATGTTTTGGAGCAGACTGTAATGACCTTGACAATAACGTAATGTAATGACACCTTTAAGGCATGTATGAGATTGGCTCCTAAATATATTCCTAACTTTGTAATTCTAAATGAGCCTGAGTTTAACCTGATGAATACCAGAGGAGACTAGGCCTTTGCAATCGGGACCCCTCCACTCTGGTTATTTTAAAAAATTCATATTTACTATTTATTCTACTAAATCTTATGTTATTTAAATTTTATACCACTCTGATCTTTGATTAATTGTTTAATCATCTGGTCTATAAAAAGTGAAAGCAAAAAGTGAAAATGCCTATCACAATTTCCACAGATTCTTTACATCTTTAAATTACTTGTTTGTGTCTGACCAGCAGTCTAAAAGCCAAAGATAATTAGTTTACATAAGTCCGATGCTTGGAACCAGTTATACTTGCCTGCAACTGGAGCTACTATTATTTAACAATATTAAATGTGACTAGTTCCTTATCTCTAGATGAGCTGCCTCACTCTTTATTAAGTATGGAATTTCTTCATGCAGCAGTTCCTGTGCTAAAAACTTCACTGCAGAAGCTCACTTTCCCCCTCCTCATGCAGCAAATCTAAGACATCAGGAGGGAAACAGACTAACTTAAACTCACACACAAACACAGCAGCAAAGAGCGAAAAAAAATGATCCACAACACAGGATCTGCGACTGTGACTGCAATTGCACGGCAGTACACAAGACAGAAACACAGTGACGGACTGCAGCTTTACAGCACACAGAGGGACAGATCAGCAGCACACAAAGAGCAGAGGGAAGCCTCGGCAGCACACAGCTACAAAGAGCAGCACAACAACAATGATGGGAAGCAGTGAAGCACAGAAAAGCAGAGAGCAACTCTGTCTCTCTCTTTTTATTCTCAACACAGAGCCCAGCAAAGCAGATTTTTACTGCACTGCAACAAACACACAAAGACAAAAGGGATAAGGAGTTACTGTATATAGTCAAGTGTGTGTGTGTTAGAGAACACACGCATATTCAGACACACATACACGCATACAGCAGGATGTGAGAGTGCATTGCTAGGGAATACAGAAACAGGGTTCAGGGGGATTTTGGGGCAGCCAGAGCTGAAGACACACACATGAGGGTGTTGAGGTGTTTTTTTACACAGCCAGAACTCAGAGGACACATACAAGGAGTCCTGAGGTGGGTTTAAGGACAGCTTGAGCTGAGGACACACACAAAGTGAGAGAGGGAGGAAGGGGGTCTGGGGTGGTTTTCAGACAGGCACCGCTGCGGACACATAAGGGGGGACAGTGGTGGTACCTGCGAGGCCCCTGTGGGCGGGCGCTTCCTGTCTCCCGTTCCATTTCCTGTTCCTGCCTGCGTTTGATTGGGCCCCCAGTGCTCCTCATGCACGCAGCTACAGCCAATCCGCTATGAGCGTTAGCCTCATGCAGGGGTCTGA
Source organism: Micropterus dolomieu (assembly GCF_021292245.1). Taxonomy (NCBI): domain Eukaryota; kingdom Metazoa; phylum Chordata; class Actinopteri; order Centrarchiformes; family Centrarchidae; genus Micropterus; species Micropterus dolomieu. The sequence goes on from NC_060163.1 coordinate 19,142,655, forward strand.
GCACAGCTGAGGATGTTAACAACAGAGCGGGAGATAAAAAGGAGAAAAGACAGAAAGATGTAACGACAGAGTGGCAGAGAAAGAAAGAGTGAGGGAACGGAAAAGGAGAGGAAACCACAGACAACAATACAAGAAGTAAAGAGTAAAAGACAAAACACGAGGATGACAGAACAGGTGAGACAAAAGAGACAGAGAAAATAGAAGCAGAGCAGAAGGAGTGGTTATGAGGGGGCTAGCATGCATCACGCTCCTCTACTGTAAATCAGTGTGTGTATTTTAATTGTATCGAGTTGCAAAGTGGGAGGATTTATTTTGGGCGTGGTTGGCTATGTTAGATGACTTTTAAGAACTTTTTTTAATTGGTTAAATCCTACATATTAGCAACTGGGTTAGAAAATATAAAATGTCTCTTTGTTAAAAAGAACTAAAGGTGCGCTTTGAGAAAACCTGATTAAACATTCAGTTCACCTTAAGATTTGGGGTCAATTTTAGATGAATTTAGTAACTTTTATTCCCAATTACAAGAAAAGATTCTAAATGAACTCAGCTCTGATTTGCACCTTATTCTCCATAGGTACAGCTGCTGAGGTTCATGGGTATGGTAGTATTTCGCACCATCCACCATACCAAACTGATGGAAAAATTTAAGCTGGAATAATTAAAACTGGCAATCGTCAACTTATTGTATCTTTAAAACTAGGTTATGTAACTTTTGAAAGATGAAACAGTGCCTTTTTTCTCTTACAAATGAAAAGCAATAGAATAATATTTCTGATTGGCCAGGATTACTGTGTCAGAGCATTTCATTTCTTAATTGCTGTCAGGATGTAAGTGAATTGGCACAAATAAATTAAATAAATTGCATACCACAGCATCAATACACTCTGGTGTGTTTTGACATTAAAGCCTTACTTGGTCTGGTATGACCAATAGCTTATGGCTAACTTTATATTGCTGTATAAGAGACATTACTGAGTTTGTGACTCTTGTCAACTTGTGCCACTGTATTGTTACAGTATGTTTATCATTTACCATTATCCTGTAATTTCCACTTGTGGCAACGGTGGCTGTTGTTCAGTAAGTTATATTGTCTCAGAAGAAACTCCCGTGTTCTTATGTTGACAAACATTGACAATATCAATAGAAGAAAACTTTGAAATAGGGAGACTATAGTCGATAAATACTTCCACACCCAGCATCTCTTCCTTACTTTGCAACTCTATTGTAAATGCATCAATATGTAAACTTTACTGTAGTTAGTAAGTCAAAAGGTCAAGACTAGATAAATGAGGAGCAAAGTTGAGGCTACGTTTATGAAGCCACAGACACCAGACAGGGAAAAAAGACAAAAGTTGTTGTTTTTTTCAGTCAAAGCTTTCTATGGTGCATAGCCTTGTGAACGCACCTTAAAAGGTGTTAGTTTGTTATAAAAAAGATGCAGAAGAGAACAACAAAAAAGCAGCCATCACCTATCTTGGCTTGAGTTTAAAGACGTTTGATTGATAGAGACAGAATAAAAGAAGGTTGACGGCAGCTTTGTTGTTGTTGTTGGCTGTAACGTCCTCTAAAACACTGAGGCAGATTGTTTGGAGTCTGCCTGAAACCATCAATACGGATGTGGGAAACCAAATTCTGTTACGTAATCGCACTGATAGTGATGCCATCTGTTCGTTTGCAAGTCATCCTTTTACTCCATCAAGGTTGAGTGTATTCACCGGGGTGTGTGTCTATGAGTGTGTGTGTCAGGTACATGAGGCTGAACACACCAAAGCACACACAGTAGGACAGACAGGACACAACATAATAATCCTTGATATGGATTTAGTTAGCGCTGAACTGGAGGGGAAAACCTGCACACCTACAGTTCATATAGGGCTCACACACACACACACACACACACATATTTATTTTCTGAAAATACTGACACACGTAAAGAAAAATATAATTTGTGGATATATGGACCAAATATGCAACACACGCAAAAACACACACATACCGTCCCAAGTCATTTAGAACATGTGGTTCAAGTCAAGTCACAAGTCTGGAAATTGCAAGTCAAGATGCAAATCGCAAGTGTTTGAATGACCATTAAAATGACACAGCATGTGATCATTTTTCTTGGTGTCTAAAGTAACTTTACTCTCACAGCAATCAAGTCCAAGTCAAGTCTTGATTATGACGATTTAGTGATTTAGTCTTCAAGCCATTCTAGCAGCTCTATCAGGCTGTACATAGTTAGAACCAGTTTGATTTAAATGCTCATGTCAGCATGCTAACATGCTCACCATGACGGTGCTAACATGCTGATGTAAATTTTGACCTAATGATGGAAAAGAAGAGGAAAAAACAGGTGATCACCAAAGTCAGTAGGTTTCATCCTCTTTAAACAATGAATGTCAGGACCACATTTCATAGAAATCCATCCAATAGTTGTTGAGATATTAATGCCTGGACCAAATTAGTGAATTGACAGAACGGCATTGCTTTCCATTTAGTCCCTAGTATGAGTCACACTCCAAAAACAGTGGATCCTACACACTTTCCATAATGTACATCTAAACACTGTTTTTTTTGGACCCTCCATTCCTGGTATATGCCTAAGTCTTTCAAAACTCCATTGCCCCAGGTTTTAACATACATGTGTAGCCCCCAAGCCCAAAATGAGTACTCAGCTGATGTAAATTGAGTAAGTATGCCAGAATCAACAATGCTCACCCAGAGCCACAGAAGACATAGTCTCAGTCTCATTCCCAGCGACTAGTACAAGTGATTTTGACATGCAGAATTGGTGGAGTGCCCCTTTAATTATAATCTGAGTCCAAGTCTCACATCTACAGCTCACAATCTCACACACACACACGAGGATATACCGAAAACACAGGTACATACATGGCTACATATATGTATGTATATATTAACATGGACATATGGAGACACACACAGACATATCTAAAACTATACTGCATACACACACACTCAGAATCTTTTTGTGGACTAAGAAACAGACACACATTGTGAACTCCCTAGAGTGTGGCCAGGACATCATAGCTCTGAACTTGGACTGGTTTGTGATTTCAAATGGGAATCACCCTGAGAGAATTTCCCCACTCAGTGCTGGTCAGTAAATGTCCCACTGGAGTTTACATGTTGGTAAAAACTGACCTGACAGGGGTTTGCTCTCTGCTCTGCTCAGCTACAATGAACTCAGCTAAACCTCATCTGCACACAGACACACCTATCGTGACATAAAACACTCATTGATGGCACATGAAAACATGGTATATACAGTATGAGATATGGTAACACACACTGAACTTACAGACAAATGAAAAATACCAACAGAGGGAGACAGATGGAGAGACAGGCGAACAGATGGGAGTGAGGACAAAGAGGAGGTCAGACAGAACCGCGGACATAAAAGTCACTGTGACTGCTAAACCAGACAACAGGTGATAATGTGACCTTAAAGCTGCACCGGGCAAAATACACTTTATCAGCCATCATGAAATGATGCTCAGCATAAAACAACATCACAGCCCTCCAATTGAAATGCCATTGTTTTTTGCTGGTGTTATTTTTTGAAAGTAAAAATTGAGATTTAAATCCTAAATTGTCTGATGAGTCAGCGATGGGTCTTTGCTATCTAGGGTTTAAAACATACAAAGTTTCCCTGCACAGCTTTAAATGCAGTAGTCTTTCTTCTTAAAGGGTCAATTTACAAAAAAACATGTTTTCATTTCTGGTATCTAGCCATGCAGATAGAGAGCTAATGGAACTAATTTTGACCAAAGAAATAGTCCCTATAAACCTCTGTGAGTATCAAAAATAAATTTCTTTTCTCATCAGTTGTATGGGAGTGGAGGCAGAAATCTCAGAGATGAATATCTTAAAACATGGGCAAATAAATCCAAAACTATCTGCATCGCTGGATACCACTACTAAGGTAAGTGAGAAAATATGTTTTCTGCAAGTCAGGTGAACCGACCTCTTTGGCTCTCCTTAAAAACTTCAAATTTCCCCTCACTCCCTCCCACTTCTGTCTTTCTCTTCGCCCCTCTTTCCTCCATACCCTGGTGTTGGAGCTGGTCCAGGTCCATAAATTTGCTGGGTTTGGGGTTGAATCCCATGGCTGCCTCCCGCTCAGCCTCCCTACGCTTCTGCTGCTCCTGCTGGCGGGCTCTCCTTGCCACCTCCTCCTGCAGCTCGTCCAGCTCACTGCGCCCCATGCCTGAACGCACACAAAAGATGGAAAATTAAATCATCAATCAAATCAAATGCATGTCCCAGTGGATAAACGCAAGTACACGCACAAATACACACCTGTGTTGGTGCCACCACCCCAGCTAGGGACGGGCAGCTCCTGCAGGATTGCACTGCTGCTCTTTGACTTAGGCACCGAACGCCATGAAGGTCCCGACATCAGCACCCGTTTATGTTGCCCCACCTCCCTGTGCAGAGAAAGAAAAAACAACAGAGAGACAGAGACAAAGAAAAACAGACAAAATTGATTGATTTGTTTTTATGGGCTACTATTGTTGGACAATCTGCCATTGTTAATGTCACAATCGTGTTTTATAAAGTGAAAAAGTGAACCGGGCAAACAAGAGCGAATCCAGGAGAGGAAAAGGCAATGAATGACAGAGACAGAAAGGAAGAGACAGTAATTGTTTTTTGTGAGTACCTGTCAGGGCTGCTGCTGTTCCTCTCGCTGCTCTCGTAGCCACTCTCCATCCTCTGAATCAGACGTGGCTGGTGCTCCACCCCTCTCAGAGGTGGAGGGGCAGGGGGACCCATTGTCCACCCGCTGCCCAGAGACCTGGGCTGCCCGACCAGCCCAAACCCCGCCTCCAATTCCTGAACCTCCCTCCCTTCCACCTTTTGTAGCCCTGGCTGTGTTGGTGGAGCGGGTCCCGCCAAGGGAAGGGAGTCCTGGGGCTCCAGAGAGGGGCCTCTCGGTCGGGTAAAGATGCTGTCGATGTTCAGGGCCTCTCTCCTGGGCCTCCAGGTTGGCCTGTAGCGGCTTCCAGAAGAACTATAAAGCAAGTGAGGAAGATGTTACACAGGATGTTACATGACTCCAGGAGTGGAACGACTACTGTGATGTCTACCCAAATACAAGTTTAGTGACTGCTGAAAACTACTCAAAATGTGCAAATGTATCTCTAAGTAAAATCTTCTTAAAAGAATAATGACACATTTTAAAGGGGAGTCAAAAATCTAAAAACACATGACTTTCAAAATGCCATAATTCCAGTCCCGTAACTTAATAATAGTAATTATATGTTTGTAAATAAGTAAATTTATTGCACCAACAACACCCATTACACTTTCAGTTCCACCAAAGCAACTTTTCCCATGTGAACTTCTCACCTGGTTTAATTTAGTGTTAGTAAGTGTTTAAGGCCTTAACAAGTCAAATTATCCAAAATGTCACAAAACAGTAAAGATTAGAGAAAAGTCCCAAAGATGAATAGAGATTTGTGTTGGAGAACTTCTTCTGTCCACTGTTGTGATTTATCTTTTGTTTCAAGATATTCATCATCATTATTACTATTGTTTGCAAGGTGTACTCACTTTTACATATTTAAAAATAAATAGCCAAATTTTTAGATATTGATCTCTTGAAAAACATATATATGTGTATTAGTGGTGCCGTACCTGGACTTGCTCTCACTGCTGGTGCTTTCATCCTCCCAGTGGGGACCCCCAACTCCACCCTCACAGCCCCCTACTCCTGACGAAGAGGAGGAGGACAGGGGACGAGAGGAGGAGGAGGAGGAGGTGAGTGGCCGGCGGGAGGAGAGGAGGAAGACAGCCGTCTCCTTGTACTCCGGCAGAGGAGGAGAGGGAGGACGGGGAGGACCCTCCACTGCTGACTCTGAATTGGGGGAAAAGAGGCAGAGAAAGAAAGGAAAAGAAAATCCAATAACATTTTAATTTATCCCTCAGAGGACAATTTTGTAGGCAGCAGTACGAGTAAATATGGGATTAACCAGTAACAAAGCGAATAACCTGAACAGTCAGCATGGGGACAAACAACTCACTTAATTTCTACTAAAACTTAAAAACTGACTTTTGTTTGCTCTTAATGTACTTTGTGAGTTTAGATAACTCTGCGCCTGGACTCGAGTGCAGTATTACCTCCGGCTTCAGCACCAAGTGGCGGTGTGCCGATGTCGTAATTACAGACCACTGTGGTCTGGGATTCACTGGAGAGGTGGCTGCCTGTGGACTGGTGGAGGGATCGGCTGCGAGAAGCGCGGTGACTCGAGCTGTCCGTTGAAGAGTCGGTACGAGTATCGCTGGATATGGACGGCTCCCGACCTGAAAGAGATCAAGAGAAACAGCGGTGACCTCTCAGTTAATCCTCCATCTTCATATGTTTACAGTTAAAGGCAGGAAAGTAAGTAAAGTCTCAGTAGTATTCAGATGCAAAAGTTGGATTATAGGGTTGAAGGTCAGAGCTTTAAAGCTGTAACCTCGCATGCCCCCCCAAGGATAAACACAGAGTAATCTGATCTGATCTATAGTGTGTCATCTTTGCTGTACCAGAGTCTTCGCTGTCGTAACCAGCCTTGCTGCTGCAGTGCTGGAGCTCCAGCTGCGGGTTGGAGCTGGTACAGGGGTTGGGGCTCTCCTGCAGTATCACTGGCGTCCCACGGGGGTCAGCGTAGAGCAGCAGCAGGGGCTGATAGTGGCCTTTGATACACCGAGACACCACGTCCTTCCACTTTGGGCCAATCTGGAGGTGACATAAAGACACACACAAAACATACATATAAACCCATACACACACAACCACACACACAAACACAAAGATAAAGTAAATCTATCCGTATTAAGGTATAACATTACACATATTCCACCAAAAGTAGAAGGTCAAACACACATTGTTCTGCTGTGTGTCCTTGTTGATATCACATTATCACACTTTTCATTAGCTCAATAACCTAATATAAACGACAGTGTGCAAGGTGCAAGGACATGTAGATTCACTTTATGTCACACTTTGACATAGCAAACAAGCCCAGGTTTCCTCAACTCAGCCACCACAAAATGTAACATAACTCATGCTTAAATCATCATCATCATCAAGTATTACAGCAAAAGACCAGTCTGAGCACTTAAACCTGTGCTAAGATATAAGACAGGGAATAAACCTGAAACACATTATCAATCTCAAGCCGCCCCCGCTGACCATGCAGCACTTACACTAACATACAGCGTAGTTCTTGTCACTGCTACTCTCACCGGCACAACTGGAGATGCAGCAGATACTGTGCAACACACCCGCCCTGAGTTGCAGCATGCCAACTCCAAACTGTAGCTCACCTCCTTGACGTGGGCGTCGTCGAAGTACATCCACTTGCGTATCTTGGTCTGGAAGAAGAAGGTGGAGTAGTGCTTGCCGTAGTAGCACACCATGCCCACCAAGTAAAGCTCCGCCTGGCGAGCCCTCTCCTCTGTCACACGGTAGAACAACTACGGAGAGAGAGAGAGAGAGAGAGAGCGAGAGAGGGAAAGATGGGGAGGGGGAGGAGACAGTGAGGGAGGGAGAGATGCAGGGAAGAGAGGGAGAGGTGTGCAGGGAGGGGGTGTAGAGATAGAGGAGTTAATGTGAATACAAGTACATTTTTGCTCACCTGGTATATACAGTATGCTGTATGCAGTAATCCTTCACATATTGCCTTTTCTTAAACTCCTCAATTTCCGCTCTTTGTGTGCTGCACGTACTGCACAGTGCTTCATATGTGCTGCAGATTTTCTTGCAGAAATGATGCACTGATTTCACATGGATGTCTCAGTAAGGTCAACTACTGCGTATGACACTGCTGATATTTGCACATTTTATCTGCATACATTCTTCTTATAGATATCAATGTGACAAAAGTACTGAGGTTGTTGTTTAAAAAATGTTAACATAACCTTCTATATAATCCTATCCATGCCATATCATTACCTGCTGCAATAAGACATAATGTATTGTTTAATACAATAAAATGATGAATTCTCTAGGCCTGCATTACTTTCATTTTTTTTGTCAGTTAACAATTAGTCTACAAAATACCAGAAAATACCCTGTCACGGGTTTCCATAGCCCAAAGTGATGTCCTCAAATTACTGCAGCCCAGCAGCCCAAAACTCAAAGATAATCAATTTACAATGATACAAAAAACCCCGAATCCTTATATTTGATACACTGGAGATTTTGAGCATTTTTGCCTGTTAAATGCAATTTATCCTTAATCGATCATTGATATCTACTAAAAACTGACAGGGAAGCACAACAGAGAGAAAGCAGATGCAGAACACAGACAAAAAGAGAAAGTGAATGCGGTGGAAGAGGAGGAGTCATACAGGAGGCAGGTGTATTCACTTTTTACTGATCTGAACGACTAAACAAAAGCGGGAAATGTTATAGATTTGCATCTAACAACTGGCTTCATCTCAGCGGGATGAAAACACGAGAGGCAGCAGCAGGCGGAGACAGAAGATAGAAGATAGAGGAAAGAATTTGACTCACTGTAACACATTTTCACTGATCCATTATTCATAGATATCACTTCAGAATGTGGCTGGAGATGTTACAGTGGCATTAAAATGTATCATCATTACTCAGTCATGGCACGGAGTATCAGGGGCCGAATACATGTGTGTGCGTGAGGTGTGAAAGCTGCTGCAGCAGCAGGAAGGGCATCCCGAGCTCTATATGTGAGTAATGAAGTCAGGTCAATTGTGTTGTCTGTGTTTTATTTCAGAGTGTGCTGGAACAGGATTGGTTGAGTTTACTTGCCGTTCCAGCATGTATACAGCACATTTGTATTCTGTATTTGTGTTTGTCATTTAGTGCATGCGTATGTGTGCATATGTGTGTGTGTGTGTGTGTGTGTGTGTGTGTGTGTGTGTCTTTAAACATGTGTCTTTGTGTCCTTGCATGTGTTCATGTCTGACTGTTGTAGCATCAGTGTGTGTTTGAACATGCCTCTGGGTATTTGTACCTCTGACATGGAGGACATGGAGGAGATACAGGAAGGGTTGCGTTAGACATTTTTTTAAACGTTTTTTCTTTTATGTCTGTGACATACTCACAGATAGAGACATTGAAAAAATAGTGAACAAGCCGAATGTCTAGAGATGATGTCGTGCAGCTGAAATGAAAAGCAAGAGGTTCCACGATGCACATGTGCTGCTCAGGTAGGCGGTTTGGCCTATGCGCAAGAGTCTAAAGTCAAGCTAGCCACTCTGTGGGCCTATACTTAGGAAAAGTGGTGATTTGAGCTAAACACTAAAGCCAGCATGCTAACATGCTCACTATGATATTACTAACATGCAGATGTTTTGCAGGCAGATTAGCTTGTTAGCATGTGAACATTTTCTAATAAAAATATCTAATGAAATGTAGTCATAAACCATTCTTATTTGAGAAACACTGAAAATGTGGCCTGGTGGTGGCGTTAGATTAAAAGTCAGGGGATCACCAAAGCCAGTATGATTCATCCTCTGGAGACCATGCGTGTTTGTACCAACTTTCATGGCAATTCATACAATATTTGTCAAAATATATCAGTCTGGACAAAAGTGGTGGACCACATGACACTGCAAACACTCACAAAAAATCACAGTGTTTTTGAACTGTTTGACTGGAACATTTTCTGTTGTAAGCCTCAAATTTATTATCTATTGATGTTTATCTTGCAGTTACAAATACATTGTGTCTTTATTTATGTCTGCGTTGTGGCATACATGCTTGGCCATTCAGATTGGCAAACATAACACATGTTAATAACCATATAATGTCTGTCTGTAATGTGGGTGTGATCCCCTTACATCTCCCAGACGCAGGCAGGTCCCCAGGCTGTGTATGACGTCCTCCGCCAGGTCAGAGTGGTCTGAATCCCACACCAGCCCGATGGACACGATCTCCGGTGAGTTCATCAGCACCCGGCGGATACGCAATACCTCCCCACAGTTACTCTGTGACGGAGGGAGAGAGAGGAGGTAAAGAAAAAAGGGAGTGTGTGATCAAACAGGTTTACTGATCCTGTGTTATGAGGCAGTGTGACAGCGATGTACACTGCTAAAACCATCCCTTTATTTGGCAGTGATGAACACATGCGCACAGAGGGATAAACTGAACAGTAGGAGAATAAGAGGCAGAGATAAAAAGCAGGACAAAAACAAATGATGAAAGGATTGTAAGAGAGAATGACAGAGGAAGAAGCGCTGTGCTGAGTTGTAATTGTCCCTTGGGCCTTCTGTTGAGTTCAGAACCGTGTGTTCTGAATCCTTCCTTTGAGTCATGACCCACCGCAGAGCTGGTGCACACACACACAAGTGTACACACATGCACACACACGAGCATGCACGCAGTGCTGGCAGAGCGGGCTCGGAAACAGCCTGAGAACACCCTGGCAACCAGACACTTTGCCAAACACAACACTCGCACACACACATATGCACAAACACACACAGAACTCTCCCTTTGTAGGCGGCGGGCTGTCTTGCGCTGGCACCAGAGATGGCAGGAAGGTATTTTGCCAGGGTCTGCTTCTCAATTCTCAGAAAGGGACACAAACACAAGCCAGGGAGTAGCAGCCAAACAGCACAGCACTGAGACACAGGCTACCTCTTAGCTTAGGACACATCGACGGGACACACAGCCTCAGATAGTTCTCAGCGCTGTCTCAGTGCTGAGAACAGCCGGTGACAACATCATTCGTCAAGTGATCGTACAAATTTGCTCTGCTTCATAACACAACATCGATCGGTGCAGTCTCATCTCTGAATTTTATATGCAAAGATTTCTTTTTGCGGTGGCTATGCAGACCTTTCCAAGACAGAGTGGGTTATATAATAGTGCTGCTGGTCAAAGGATACTGTAGGTTTGCAGAATGCTGATTGTTGCATTCTTCAGAGCAAAATGAATCAACTTCAGGAAAATATTTGTGCTTGTGCTTCCTCACAACTCATACACCACCGAAATAAAGAGACAATCCCGCTTTTATCAATGTAGTGACAGCTGAGATTTCAGGCTGTTCATGTAGGGTTGGTGAACAGTAAACCCACCAAACAGAGATGGAAGGTTAATGAGTACATTTACTATACTTAAAAAAATAGCATTACTAGTTACTTTGCAGATTTTATCGTCAGCTTATCAAATATGACGCATTGTTGCAGATTAAACTACACAGCAGTATTTAAAGCAGTTCAAGTCAGCTCTGCTTCAAAAGACTACAATATTAAAATACTTCAAATCCTGCTTGATTCAGCCGCTGTTCACTTCGAACCAGCAGAAAGAACACTGAAAAAGACAAAAATACAAAAATCTTTCATGTGAAAAAAATATAATTCAAATTATTGTTTGTTCATGTAGGATCTTCTCACTTATAGTAAGAAGCTGTTTGGGCTGTTAGGTTTTAATGGCCTTCAAGTAAAATGTTTAAATTGAATTTTACATTTTGATATTGCTACAGTAAAAGATCTAAAAGTGTTTTCCACCAAAGCATCAATAAATTCAAATTACTTTAGCTTATAGCTGAATTTCAAACAACCAAAAATTGTTCATCCAGAATGTCACATTTCCTCTGTCAACTCTTTGGCACCAAGCAAACATCCTCACACTCTCCTATCTTCAATCTGACACCTACAGTATCTTCCAGCAGCCTCACTGCCGTCCAAATACCATCACTTTGTTTGAGCAAAGCCCAAGGTGGTATTAACAAAAGATCAGCGCTGCAAGTGATGGAAGATAAACAGGCAGGTTGTGTGACTCCCCACAGGACTGCGCACACAACGTCAGAGTTTGGGCTGTGAATAAGCTAATGGTGTGTATTAGTGTGGTTGCAGGTTGTGCTGCTGTGTAAAGAGAGGGGCGGCTGAGGAGGCTCTTTGTGTGAATGCTTTGGCAGAGAGGGCATGGCTGAGAGGGGCCAAGTTTGATCTATTCAGCAGCAGCTCTTTCCCATGTGGCAGCAAAACACACAAACCTGCAGAACAAAGGCATCATACACGTTCCTCTGTCCACCTCTTTCACTACCTGCACCTCTCTCTTACGGTCTACTGTCATCTTTCTTTCTCTGACGGCAATCTCTCTTCAATGCAGCATATAATATATTTTTTTAAAAATCTATATAATATTTTAGATTATTTAGTTTTTTTAAAAACCAATTTCTACCCAAGAACACCCACATTTTTTGAAGAGCATAGTGGTTAAAAAAGTATTTCTTAACCTGCACAAAGCAAATGTTTCCTGCTGCAAGATGATCATTCTGGTATTACTGTGAAGGAGGTTGATGACGACAACTCAGAAAACGCTACCGGTATTAGAAAGTGAAGAGAAAAATAGGAAGAAAATGACAATGACCTGCTGATTATGTAACCAAGAAAGAAGGGGGGGGACAAACAAGAGATGATGAAATTATTAAAGTGGCTCTGCAAATCATAACTTTAAAATTAGATTGTCACGCAGCTTTTTGTTTTATTGTATTCTTTTCCCCATCTGTCTTTTGATATTTTTTGTTTTCTTGAAAAACAAAACCCACGTCATATTGGATTACACTGAAAGATGATGAACATGGAAGGGGACAAAATTTTTAAAGCACAGTTTATGTTGTGTACATTCTTGTGTGTGTGTGTGTGTGTGTGTGTGTGTGTGTGTTTGTGTCTGTGTATACTCACAGGGCAGTTGCGCAGGTCTCCCATGTTGCTGGCATTGCGGAGCAGTTCTCCAAACATATCCGGTGTGGGTTTCTCTCTGCACTCCAGCATCCTCACTGCCTGGTTACTGCAGCATTGGACAAACACACACAACAAAAACAACAATACAATTACACACTCACTGAATGTGTATGCTTTCCAGAATGAGCTTTTGTGAATAAAAGACAACATCTATTGTTGAGTCCAAATGTGACTTGTGGCCACCGGAGACATTGTTTCAAATCTTTAAACATGTTAAGTTTGTCTTTTGCATTGTGCCGTGCAGTATTGCATTAGTATCTAAATACATCCAGTTTGTCTGGCCTTGCATATTGCTTAAGAAACCAAACACACACACATCTGTACTGACTCTGAGTCATTCCCACAGGCTTTTACTAAACTGCTTTAATAAAGAAAATTATACAAAGGAAAAGAAAAGGAGGAAAAGTAAGAACAAATCTAGACTATACAGTCATTAAGGCTGCGAAAAAGATTCCCTCTGAGCAAGTTTCTAAATCCTGTCTGGCAGATTATGATCTTTGACCTTCCTAAAGTGGTCGAGCTAAAAGACAATTTCCCTTCAGGGAGCAATAACAGAAACATTATTATTGTTACTGTTATTAAAGGAGAAGTTCATCTACAACTAGCATCATTTGAGGAAAAAAGCTTTATTTGTGAAACAAAACTGTATTGCTACTGCTGACATCTTCAGCAAGGCTTAAAGCAATGATACTTTTATACTGAGCTGCATTTATCCCTTAAAAGTACAATGTCCTCTGAAGGACAAACTCAAATATACATTACTTTTATCTGTAAATACCAAAAGAGCTTGCTGGAGCCCTTCTGCAGCTCGGTACCATGTATGGGATTATGCGTGCAATGAATCAGCATTGTTTTTTCTGATGAAGTATTCTTTTAAGAATAAAGATTTTTCAAAACCATCCAAATCTCTCATCCTCTAACCCCCCCCCACCCCTTCCATTAGCCTGAAATGAACTCAACCTCTTCTCTCCTCTACTCTCTCTGACTCGATTTCAACCCCTCCCTCAGCGTCTCTTCTTAAGATACGAGGCTACGAAAGCAGAAAAAACAACAAGAGCCCAGAACACACTTGTACCAGTGTTTGAATTGTGCTTGAACCAGACGTTTGTTTTGTCTTTTTGTTGCCCTCTGATTATCTTACTCATGTTGACTTTTGCATTTTTGGCTATCTCGACTGTAAACAACAGGCTCTGCTAAGGGTAAAAATAGCTTGGCATTGCTAACAGGCGCAAACACAGAGCAGTGCCACCGCTGTTCCCCACAACTACCACAACACAGTGTGTTTATTTGTACTTTTGCCCCCCATACATCCCTTTATTTCCTCTACCATGATCCAATTCCAAAAAGGATATGGAGTGATGTATCCTCTTGTTTCCCTCTCGTTCGCAGTCTTTCCGACCCACTGTTCTACTTATAGATTTGTGTCAACCCCTGGATCTACTGAATCAAACAGCTGATTGATTACTTCCCCTGTTGCTTATTTGATTGACTCTGAGAGTGTGCAAGTTTTATGTAACAGCTCTGAGGATGCACACATGCCACTCCAGTGTGTGGATTTACCTGTGTGAGTAAGTGGACGCTAATGTCTACCTGAACATGGGAGAGGCATTATGCACAAGCTCACCTGCTCTTGCATGTGCATGAACATACACTTGTGTGTGTGCATAATGTGTGTGTGCATGTGTGTGCTCACAATTCAGTGTTCAGCAGGGACCCATGAAGAGAAGAAGAGAACACGCTGTACCTTCCTTTACTGCCACCCAGCCTCAGCTTGCTGCCAGATTTACTGCAGTGTGTGTGCTGTGTGAGTGTGTGCGTGTGTGTGTGTGTGTAGGTGTAGGTGTGTGTGTGTGTGTGTGTGTGTGTGTGCGTGCGTGCGTGCGTGCGCGGGTGTGTGTATATGTGTGTGTGTGTGTGTGGTGTTGTGTCTGGTCTTACCACAGAGATGTAGTGGAGATATAATGAACCATCTGAATGAAGGGCAAGGGGTCTGATGTGGCTCCACAGCTGTTACACACACACTTCAAACACAAATACATCATTAGATTCATTGCAGGACATCGTGTTCTCAAAAATGTTTGTGTGGACGGTTATTTTTATTTAATTAAAGCCCCAAAAGTGAAACATGTGGCAGCGCTTTAAAGTGACAGACTAAACTATCTCTTACCTGTTCAAACAGAGTCATGGCAAACTTCTGGTGTGGTATACAGTGTTTGGCTGTGCAAATGTCCTCTCTACTCTCTGCGCTGATGTGGAAGTGGATACGCATCAAGAGATTCTCCTGAGAAACACATAAGGCAAAATGGACATCACTAAATGTGTGTATGTATAGTGTGAATGTGTGTGTGCTAAGTTGACATATGTGCTTGGTATTATTGTATACATATGTACCGTGTGTGTGTGTGTGTGTGTTTGATCATTCCTCTCTGACGGTGCTCTTGTTAATCTGATCGTGGGAGCAGCATCTATATTTCATAAGAAGTCGACGGATTCCCTGACTGAACATATTTACTACCAATCGATCAGACAGCGTCTCTCATGCACACACATAAAACACACACACACACACAGACTGTGGAGGTCTTTAAGGCAGAAAGCAAGAGGCAGAGAAAGAAACTGAAAGTGGCGGAGAGAAAGCAACAGGAAAGGCTAATTTTCCCCCTCTATAAATAATCGTTTTGATCCAAAATGAGACACGTAACACTCTCACTGCTCAATGTGAATAATGTGAAGATCTTTGCTTCTGAAGAAGTAAATTCCAAATATTATATGATAAAAGAGCAGGAAGGAAATCTTTAATCTTGAGATTAAATCTAGGGTTGCAACAAACAATTATTTTCGTTGTCAATTAATCAGCTGATTTTGTTGATGATTTGTCTGGTCTGCAAAACACATGACGAGTGAAAATCACAATATACAGATAGCAATAACAACAAACGTCTCGTTTTGTCTGACAAAACATATTGGAAGTAGGGCTGGACGATATGGCCAAAAATGTTATCACAATAAAAACTTTCATACCTTTCGATATCAATAATTATCACAATAAGTATCAAATCGTTACTTCTTTCGAGTTTAAAGGCTGATTTTTGCTCCTGAGTGAAAGGTGAAGAAACCTGATGGTTAATTGTTGTTTAAACTTTATGGTCAACACTTGATGCCAAACAGTGGATTACTTCACAAATCTGAGGTAGAACATTCAAAACAATTATGACAAAATCTTTGTCAACAAATATGCAAAATATGTAAAATTCAGTAAAAGCTTTTTTCAACAAAATAAACATCTTAATAAAAAAAATCAAGTCCTTATTTGTGTATGATTCAAGTTTCAAACATTTATTGAATATTTATTGGACATTTGTTATATTGTTATTGAAAAAAGTTATATCGCAATAATTATTGTTATTGTCCAGCCCTAATTGGAAGACAGTGAAAAGTAGCAAATTTTTTCCACATTTCAGAAGCTGGAACCATCAAATGTTTGGTGTTTTTGCTTGAAAATGACTTAAACGATTGATTGGTTATCAAAATAGTTGCTGATTTATTTTTATTTGATCAACTAATTAACTCACTTTAAACTTGCAATAACAGATTTTTTTGGCCACTTGGGTACAGCGGAAACAAGTTGTTAACACCACACTGGAACCTTATGAGGGGCATTTGACTGCATGCTGGACTTAAAATAAAGCATGCTCACATTTGACCATTAACTCAGTGAAAGTTCGCAGTCATCTCAAACGCACCTATGAAGTTTATATGGGGAACTTGTTAGCAAACATTTGCTTATCAGTATATCCAGCAGTTATGGAGCAAAATTATCGTTCATTTGGAGTTGTGTTTCTTGCAACAAATCCAATATTCACTCTCTTCTAGCTCTGTTTTTGGTCTCTACCAACTCCTGAGGTAAATATCTGGCTCTTTAGCTGCTAAATGCTCCACTACGTTCACCAGCTAGATGCTAACTGTATCTGCATACTTTTTGGTGCTAAGAAGGTAGTGTACAGTGGGTTTTTACAGCTATTTCTATGAAAGCAGCACTATGAAAGCAGTGAGAATGAACTACAACAGTAAAGTTGCAGCCGAACAGCTAAACTATGATCTGAAGCTCTCTATACAGCTTAGTAAAGCCAAGAACTGATCATTTGTGTGATTATTCTTTGTAAATTCACCACGACAAGCTATCACATTATTTGATACATTGTAATTGTAAAAATATCTGCTACAAAATAACCACATACACCAGTTCTGTCCACACAAACTTAGTATTTTACAATGTGGTATAATTCACAGCTTTGATAAAATGTAACTTTATCTAAATCATCTTAAACAACAAACTATGCGGTGTGCTTAGATACGTCGAGATTGTCTGATGCACAAGACATCGTAATCCTGTGGTTATATTAAGCCTGCGCTCGCAGTCAGATTAAAGAAAGAAAGAGTGGGTGGACAAAATAACAAGAAATACCTCACACCTCAACTACACTACTTGCTCAACATAATACAGTGTAACAAACCAAAAAACACAAATTGTGGCCTCACAAACAGACAATCAAAAAGTGAAAAGTCAAAACAAAAGATGAACATTACAAAAAAAACTATTTCTTTGAGGCAGCTGTAGCCTATTGACTATCCCCCTGTCCCCTGATGATTTCTGACTGCAGTGAAGATTGGAGTTCCTCAGACGCTTACTCAGCTAAGCCTTAAGGCAACCCCTCTCCCCTCTTTCTGTGTGTGTGTGCATGGCCATGTTGTGCCTCAGACTCACAAAGCATTCAGCAGCGTCGTCCATAATACCCAGCTGAAACCGTTGTTCGTCTTGGAAAGTCTTAGCCAGAGCACTCCGCAGTGCATCCGATGGCAGCACACGCTCACTGCTGAACTGGAACTGAGCAAAGATACTCTGCAAAAACACACACACATGCACACATATAGAAATCCATTAATTCTTTATTTCACTGCTAAAAATATACACTGTGCCATAAATGCTTTTCCTGAAAGACTCCTGCATTGTTGGAGTGGAAACTTACAGTATGTGTGTCCACGCAAACTTGTATATATTTATGTGTTTGTGTATTTATTTCAACAGAACTCTCTAAACACAGTTGTCCTGTAAATCAGTCCCATGTTCTGTCAACTGACCCATAAAAAAGACCCAGTGGAACTAGATGTCAGGAACCAAAGTGCTAGACAACAAACCCAGAATGGACGAAAACAAACGCCACAGCCGAGCCTCACGGCGCAGCCGGCCTCAATATCAGACCATATCAATAATAAATGCCATTTGTAGTGCACTTTTCTCTGACAAAAACAGCTCTCAGAGTGCTTTGTAGCAGTAAAATAGAAACCAAATCAAACTGTTGCAGGGGGCTAGGAGAGAAAGCTAGGCCACTGAAGTGTGTTTTGAGGGCAGCGTTCAGAGCCTGAAGAGGAGGATCAGCCAGTTCGGTGAGGACAGAGCTGTTTACACCCATGCAGGTCCCAGCGACTGCCAGAGCAACACAGCAATTTGTGTATTTATGTGTGTTTTCTGTTTTGCCCTCAAATTGCTGCTTCATTTGTGTAGCAGTGTATGTGTTATCATTATCACCCCTGTTAAGGAGGTTATGATTTTAGTCCTATTTGTTTCTCCTATTAGTAAACAGGATATCTCAAAAACTTCATAAACACACGTATATGACATTTGGTGAAAAGTTCGGCCAAGGAATAACTAAGTGGTTGTTGAAGTGAATAGATTCACCTTGTGCTTATCTATGATGCATTTTACATTTCAGCTCATATCTCCAAAACTACTGGTGACCAACCTTTGTTGGCTTGTGACCACCTGAAACAATTTCCTGACATTCCTGACAATATTTGGATAACCTGAAAAAATGGTTCTGATTTGTTTATTGATATTCCACTTTGATATTTCCTGTATGCTTACCACATTCTTGGATTAGACTTAAATGCCTTGACTGTATTAGTACCAAATTTGGTTGAAAGGTGCACATATCTACTCCCAGCAAAATGACTGATTCCAGTGGAATTGAAATTCTGCACAAGTCATCATGTATAATATTCAGGACTTTCAATATGTGTACTTTGATCTGGATCCAGATGCAGAGTAAGATATTGTAAACATTTAGAGTATTGTGTTGTCTTGGTGTTGTAAATAGTAGTGGTAGTAGCAGTTTTAGCAGTAGTAACAATAGTTTTAGCAGTAGTAACAATAGTTTTAGTAGTAGTACTCTTAAAAATGACTCTGTGGCTCATGTGGATTGATCCAGATGAATCTGTACTTTAAATGCATTTTATAAGTCTAAACATGAGTAGAAAAAGTAGCATTCAGTTCAAGCAGAGGCTGTGAGAGTAACATCTGATTGAGCCTAGACTGTAGAGAGCTGCAAACGTCTAAAGAGGGAGAGATAAAAGCATGGATAACTCTCTAGAGATTGCCGACGGATAAAAACGACCTAATTTTTTGTTGGTAAGAATTCTCAGCTGGAAAAAGTAAAACTGAGCGACTATTTTTGACCAACACTAAAACATCCCACAACAGAGATAAACAAAATTCAGATTGACATGTCAAAGCAGTAGTTGGTCCTCTGCTTGGTTTCTGTCCCAGCGGTCATTCACTCATTAGATGGCTGTACTGAAAACCAGCAGGTGCTCTGTGTCCTAAAGGCTGAGAGGCACTGTATTAAGTGACAGAAAGATATTCACAGTTCATCGGCACACATGCGTCTGTTTGTATCCACACTGGTCCCATTTTAGTTGTGTAAAATCAAGCACAAAGCCTCAGCAGGAATGTAAATACATCTTTGATATGAACAAAATGACTATTTTGTATATTTTCTAATCAAATATCGATCAATACCGTAAAACTCTGATTAATAGCCCGGGCTTTTATTTGCTAAAATCCCTGAAACCTTGCCTATATTTGGGTCAGGTGTCCATATGGGACAGGCCTTTAATTCCTTTAACTCTTGCTCAGCAAAGATATGAAATAGGCTACTATGAAACTGTTTATTTCAACCAGTATGAATATTATTATATTATTATATTATTTCAAATAACATATCAATTGAAAATCCTACATTTGATCTAGCTCCGACAGACGGCTTAAGCACTTTTATTTTGTAGGTAGCAAGGTAACGAAAACAAACATAACCAACAACATGGTGCAGGATGCAGAGAGAAGTGTGGCATAAGTTAGAAGACAGAGAGCAATGGACTGACATGACAGGATTCACAACTTTGATTAATTTTTATGAAAAGCCGTTTTGATCGGTGGACCCTTACAGACTAAAGGAATATAAATAATCAAGTAATGGACACACACATTCGGACTTGAAAGTCTTCAAAGTTTTTTTTCATCTGTTGTTTACCATGCCAGCAAATCTGAATGAATTAAGACTTCAGGTCTCGTTTCCATAAAATAAACTTTGATTGAATTGTTGAGAATGTAACTGATATAACAATGTGTAGCATGTCCCTAATGACAAACGTTTAAACATTTATATTTGTAAAAACCTTTGCAGGCCAGTAAATGGGACCAGCGGCTGTTTGGGACTTCGCTATTAATTAAAGTTTTATGGTAGATCTAATATCTGAAGTTACTGAATTCATGAAAGCAAATGTAATCATAAATAAACCTCCTACAGCATACTCAAAAAATTAAAAAACGGAGGTTCTCTCACAGAGTTGCAAAGCTTTTGATTCATCAAAGTGTTATGGTAAATCTATTTCAGTGATCCTCTACAGTTGGCTTTGTATAGAGTGTGTTACCACAGGAATGTAATGAGAAGTGATATCAGTTGTAGCTGACGCAGAGAGACATTTATGTTTGCTGCTCACGACTCTGTTACAAGCAGCCAATGGAAGCCGAACAAGCAATAAAAGGAAACATTGTATTTAGACATGTTTAAGTGAAAATATGAACATTTGGGAGGACAGTGGAGAAGCAGGTAATGCTGCAGGGATGATGTGAGAAATGTTTATAGATGTTTAATACTTTTTCTACCACCAAAAACTTTCAACTTTGGAATCAGTTGTAGCCAATGTGAACTCAAGCCGACCATAGCAGCTATTCTTTATAAAGGACAAAACTAGAAACTTTTAACAGCCCTTTCAAGGAAGCGAGTGATTGATACTTTAACAGTTCAGGGTGGAGTACCACCCAGAATCATAAATATTGAAATATGAATAGCAATATATATTAATGACTGTAAGTTTGCAAAAACTAAACTGCCATTTCGAAGCAAAGAAATTGGGGAAATGAATTTTCAATAAGTCAATGAGTGATATCAGAATTTCCAGCCAGGTAAACATCACAAAATTAATATCAAGTCTTAATCTGTGGGAAATTCAGACAAGTAAACGATTCCTGGTGTTGTTTCGTGGAAATAGTCACTTAGTTTTATTTCACCCTTTTTTATGTCGTTGGTTATTTCAAAATTTCAGATCCCATATTTTACATTTTGGAAGCAGTTTACCAAGATGGCTGTGATCATGCAGTGAAAATGTTATAAAACAATAGGCTTCAGTCTGTGAGTGTGTGCAGGCTGAGGGTTGGCAATGAGAAAGGTAATGCAGTCGTACTGACAGGGAGCAGTGTGTGTGTGTGTGTGTGTGTGTGTGTGTGTGTGTGTGTGTGTGAGAGAGAGAGAGAGAGAGAGAGAGAGAAGAGAAAACAGAGAAAGAGAGGAAAAAGGGACCGTGTGAGCAATAGGGTGTGTGTGTGTGTCTGTGCGAGTTTGTGTGTGTTATGGTGGCTGTGCTGACTGCAGCAATGCGCCAAGGAGAATGGAGGGGGAATATACCCTACAGAGAGAGGGAGGGAGGAGAGGAGGAGGGAGGGAGCGGGGAGGAGAATAGGGAGGGATGAGGCAGAGTGAGTAAGAGAGGGAGGTGTGTGTGTATAAATGTGTGTTCTGTGCATGCACTGGTCTAAGTGTGAATCTACACCAACTCCCACATTCATTCATCTTTCTCTTTTCTTCTCTCCCACTTTCTCTTCGTTCCTTCTTCTTCTTCTCTCTTCCCATTCCCTGTAGTGTGTGTGTGTGTGTGTGTTCAGGTATGTGTGTGTGTGTCAGTGTGTGTGTGTTTGTGAGTGCTTTGCTGTTGAGAGAGATAAAGTGTTGCAGTGATTTCTGGAGGGATAGCCACAGGCAGCCTCTGAACTTATGTTTACTACAAGGGCGGGCGTCTTTATCTGCTGCAGATAAACCAAAACTCTCACACAAATCCCTCCAAAATAAAATAACCCATAATCCTCATTTATCTCTTTTTGCTTCTCTAAAATGGATGAAAATTTAACACGCCATTAAAGTTCATTTGTCGCGCGTCTCGCCCAGTTATTAAGTCTTTTATCTGCTTTGCCGTGGGGACCACAGCTACAAACAGACTGTACGAACAACGTTACATCTGTTCTTTTCTGACAAAGGAGCGACGGTGACAGGACGGTTAATGAAAACTGACAGGAAAATGTGAACACTTAACACGGTGACAATACCTTTGATTCTTACACCCACAGCTGACTCACAACACCCCACAAGCCTGTGTATGTGTAGCATCTCAGCATGGAAAGAAAGATTTGTGAGCACCTTACGGTACATGTGTGTAGCAGCCTAACGTGTGCAGCATGCAAGTAAGATTTGTGTGCATGCGTAGGTGTGTGTGTGTGTGTGTAACATCCCAGCGTGGGCTCTGCTGGCTCAGCGCTTTCAGTCAGCCAATTAATTACAGAGAAGCGCTGGAGACAGAGCAGCGTGTAGAACACACACATCGACACTGCTACACACACACACACACGACCACTACTACACCACAGCACATTACACACAACACTTCCCTTCGCTCAGACGCATATTTGTCATCATTGATGCAACAAATGGCTGGAACAGAGCTGCATAAGGCTCGTTCATTATGAGGGTTTCATGATGTTACTGATCTTCATCTTCTGTTTGGTTACTTTTTATGAGCTGCCGCTGGAACACAACAGTGATTCAACCTGAAGCTACATTATAAAAAATACACGTGCTGTTTCTAAACACTTAATGCGAGGCAGCACTTTACTGGAAATAAGTGTCTGGGGCATAGTGCGTGATGCATTTTACACAATGGTGTAAGAAGAAGAAAAGAAGAAGCAACAACACAGAGAAAAAATAACATATTACAAGTAAAAGTCCTGCATTCAAATGTTTAAACGTAACCAAGCAATATATTGAGTATTCAGAATCTACTTATACTATTACTTATCATTATGAAGAGCCGAGTTTAGTGTCTAGTGAAACCACCTTTTCTTGATTCAGATCATTTGATAAAGGAAAAGAAAGGAAATAATGATGGGAAAGAAGGACAAAAAGAAAGAAACAAGGACAGGAAGGAAAGGAAGGACAGAAAATAGTGAGGAAAGAGAAGGTGTTATGTTAAAGAATGAAGAAATAAGGTAACAATCCAAGGAAATGGTAAAAAAGTAAGAATAAAATAATGTGATCAATGGCGTGTGGTCAGTCGGAGATCAGCAACAAAATGATACACAGGTATCATTATACACCAGCTAAACTTTATGTTTACAGTTGGAAGTGTATAAATGATCAAAGGTTTTGCAGTGTGGTTGCATAACTGCTGCAAGAATCTCCCCCGCTGTGTTTATTGGGAGACAGGTCTCGCCTACCGTCGGGTATATCCAGGACAAAAAAGATAAAGAGAAAAGAAGGGGAAAAGACAGAACACATCAGCGATATGAGTTTATGTAAGGTTTTGTTTGTAAAGTCTCGCTGTCAGTTACATGCAGTGGGTTAAAAAGTAAAATATCTCCTTCTGAAATGTGGTGGAGGAAGGGATACACATAAGTAGTACTAGTACCTCATATAAATATACCACTTTAGTAAATGTACTCCAGGACCACCCTCTGGTTTACATTTCTGACACCAGTGTTTGTGTATTAAACAGTAGGAATTAACAGGAAAAACCTGAGGAGGAAATTGGTAGTCAGTGATAACCACGACAGCTGAAGAGACTTAGAAACAGCACCACCTTCAGAAACTCAAACCTTCTCAGCAGCAAATCTGAGAAAAGCTTTAGGTTTATAGTGAGGCCTCCACAAGCCATTAGGGAAGAGTGTTTTTACCTTTAAAGCGCAGAAGATACACGAGTCCTCCATGCATTTGTGTGTGGTCAGCTGTCGAAAGCTTCTGCGGAAGATGTCGAGATGCCACAGAACCTGAGAGACAAAACACATATCTTTACACAAACAGAATATAATAAAGCAACTGGACCAACTGTTTTTATGGGATATACAGTATATTTTAGTAAACTATATACATTATGTTTTGTCCCAGGTCCCACTGGAAACGAGGCCTTTTGCCCTTTTGCTTCACTACTGCTTTTCTTGTGTTGTTTGTCCTCTCTTCTTTCCCCTCTCTTGTGCTTTCCCTGAGTGACAGCAGTTTGTTAATATTTTTAATGTGCAGCTTACTGTGTTTCTTCTGTCATATGGTTGAGTTGTCATACTGTGTCTCACAGAGGACAGGGACATACCTGAATCTAACTAAAACCATTTGAACTGGGTTTGAGGATGATGCTTTCACAGGCTCTTGCTTTAGCAATAAGTAGGCAAAGGAATGCACAGTTTATTTTAGTCCACTGGTAAACTAATTCAAAAGTCATATTCACTCATTAAAAATGTGATCTGTATCTGGATCAGTGGTTCCCAAGCGGACACCTCGGTAGCCTCGGGGTGTTTTAAGGACAGGCCAAGAGGACAAGATTTGTTCATTTCTATCCATTCATTCAACTGTTTGATAATGTTTCGTACAATTAAAAAAGGTAAATATTTACTTACTTAAAATAAGATGTTATATGATATTTTACCACCATTTTTTTGCAGATATTCCGTTATTAAGATTGGTGACATGACAGCTTGAGGTTGCCAGTTGACATAGTAATACAACATGCTTTCTGGGAGCACAGCAGTCAGAAGTAGCGACTGACTGAGCAAGTAAGATTTAAAGGGAAAAGTTATTTTTACAGGGTGCCGTGGATTATAAAAGTTAATGAATACATTATCTGGATAATGTATGTCAGATGTCAGATGTTATTGTCAAACTACTTTTCTGCCCAGCAGGTTGATCTTTCTCACAACAGCAAACGAGCAGAATGAATTACATCTACGCCCAGCAGCACGTAACTGTGATCACAGTGCGAGCCAAAGCATTCTTTCCACTTAGTCACATGTTGGGTTGAACGTGGTGAAGCTGCTCTGTAATATTTTTCAGCTCAGGGGGTTAAAAGCTCAACTGGCTCAAACAAACGGTTTACGGCTGTAGGGAGGGATCCCTCTATTACACTGTGAACCAAGGTTCAGGTACTGCCATGGTAACCTCAGCCACAACTAATTTGTCGCTTTATAGATTAGTCTCCTTGATTGGTCTTGATTCATTTAATTAGCATATAACAGAAATAATGCTGCAATCCTGGTGTCCGGACTATAGTAAAATGGTTTGTTGATGACTTTAATCTGAGGTTTTGTTTAACTTTGGATGCTTTGGACAACTCCCACGTACAGATTTATGGTGAAAAACCTGATTATCAATCAAGTATCCTGTGGCTTTTTTAAAAAATCAAGCAATATTTTTTATACTAACATTGAATCAAATTACTTCCTGTAAAGTGGGATGGTTGCAGAGAATCAGCAACCCAGTCTACAGCTCTGTGTGGCTTTCAGCCATTTGTAGCTAATTGTTTTTTCCAGCTCTAACTGAGGGTGGTTTCTACTCTGTATATATTCAGCAACAAAAGAGTCAGACGGAGAGACTCAGTGGGGCAGACAAAGACTCAGTGGGGCAGACAGACAGAAAACAGCCAGCACAAAGTCCAAAGAAACAAGGAAGAACATGTGAAAACTAGCAGAGAAGTCGTCTGCATGAGGTAGACCTCTTCATGTCCTCCTCTCTCTCTCTAGTGCATAATTAGAGGAATGAGCTCTTAATAAATTCATTCAGCATGCTGAAAGATAATATTGACACAACACTGTCCCTAAGGCTTCGACTGAGATCTGCACCACTCCCGCACAGGACCACACACACACTTACAGTATGCACATACAGTTGTAGATCTACATGCACACTAGACAGTAGCACACACACACAAAACCAATATTTATGGCAACCTTAGCAATACAATTCTGCACAGTGTGTGTTTGTGTGTGTTAGTAGAAGTAGAAAGTGATAGGCGGAGAAAAGAGGGGGCGAAGGATGAGATACTGCATGCTGACGCTAGTGTATGCGTTCTACCTTTTTCCCCTTCTTTGTTTCCCCTCCTCTTCCTATAGTTTATTTGGTCGTGATGAATCGGCTCCCTTCACAGCACTGCAGCAGTTGCAAGGAGGGCACACTCTCTCCATGCCCATCTATCTATCTATCTATCTATCTATCTATCTATCTATCTGCAGGAGCGTCTTGGAAACTATAGTATAACTAACTAACAAACATATAAAGTGATAATAGAAATCGATCTCATCAGCTCATGTTTTTAGGAAGTCATCATCTTCTGCCTCGTTGTCATTGTAATTTGAGTTACAGACAAATCTGACCAATGACACTGGATGCAGAAATGCCAGTATTTGATTGGCTGTGGTGGTCTTGGATGTGGTTGACATTGCCATATGTACACATGAGGGATCCACAGGAACAATACATGCATGTAATCCAACCAGTTTCATCATGTTTAACTGTTCACTGTTCACTGTCTTTAAACTGTATCAGAGCTGTATGAAGTTACTGCTAAAGCAAACAGAGTAAATAGTGAAATGTGGGGTGGCTTTTATTGTGAACCAGCCACAGGAAATGCAATGTGTTTGTTACCCCAGTAAGCACTAATTGTGATCTGTAAAGTAGCTGATCAGGTTGCTTTATTACTGTTTCCACAGTAAACGTGGGTGACTCCAAATCCACCAGGTCTAAAATGTTCAGGATTAAACCTCCTTAACACCCTTGATGAGTTCAAAGAATCACCATGACACCAGATCATAGGATAGATTATGCTAACTCTGACTACTTAGCTGGGAAAGAAGTTAGATACACTTGTTCCTCTGAGGGAAAAATATCTATTTTGAAAGTAATCTAATGGCAAATGGTAAAACGTAGCGTAAGAGTAGCACAAGAAGAGAAGAGTCTGAGAACTGACAGCAATTTCTAAAGTTTGCTAACATTAGCAATCATAAGCTACTGGTCACACCAGACTAAGTAAGGTTGAAGCAGCAAAACCCCTGCAGGCTTTCATTCATTACAGCATTTGTTCATACTGTTATTAGCGTGTGTATGTGTGTGGTGACTGCTTTGTGTGATTTAATTGTCTTGTGTGTGTCAAATGATGGGCAAAAAAGATCTTGAACAAGTAGAGCTTACCTAACATGCAGATTCAGTTTTGTTCGTTGTGTGACTGATTTGTAATTTGTTTACATTCTTTGGTCAATAATGCACACCTTAGAAAGGGCTTGCTGTAACTAGTGGCTTCTTTTTTGTAAAGGTCAGAAGTTTTAAATGTCAATAATTTGGTAATAAATGGAATTTTCCCCAGATACTCTGCAGGTCTGTGAAGAAAATGGTTAAACTGTCTATTGTAGGGGTCTATAAAGAGCTAGATTAACATTTATTTTAAATAGCATCTTAATACTGAACTGTAAGCATAAATAAATAAGTTGTTACACATAAATAAAGCCATTAGGTATGACCTATAAACCCTTTATTACATAGCCTTATACCTTTTATTGGGTATTATTTATTATTGGTATCTGTGCACATATACAACCACAACATACAGATTATTAATGTTGTCACAGAGAAGAGCAATTTCTGGCAGATTACAGAGGTTGTGTACATCAGTTGATCATCAGATGGCCCTTAAAATCACCAATCACATTCAAACAAACCACTAATTATATTCAATTAATATAATCAGGATATATAAAATGAAATGAATGAATGGATGAATCTCTATCTAATCTGACAAATTCTCATTCTCATACTCATTCAATCTGCTCTGCCTGCCTCACACTGCTGTTCCTGGCTGTGTTGGTTGATTTCTTCCCTCCACGACCCCAGCTCTTCCTGTTCTAGTCTCTTGTTACTGCACGAGGCAATGGCATCTCCTTTTCCTGTTCATTTTGTGTATCATATGATACCGCTGTCATGGCAACAGTCAGTTCTTAATTTTTCTGCACTTTTGACTATCTGTCTGCCAGCTAGGTTTTTCACAGCAGACATTCTGACTTGTCACAGTAGGAAAAGCACAGGCATTAACGTTACATCCAAATGTTATCATTAACAATGGCTCTGTCATATTCGAGTGTACCTCTAAGCTACGACAGTGTGACAATGAACCCGCATGAACTATACCAGGAGCCTGAAACTGAAGCAGCTAAATGGAAATCAGCCATCATTAATTTTATTATTCACACTTGTGCTTTTCCTACTGTTAGATGTCAACATGCCCCCCCCCCCCCCCCCCCCCCCCCCCCACCCCCCCAACCACATCATCATCTGACCTCCACGCTGGCCTTTGCACCTGCTCCCATATCTTCATCAACCGCTGAGTATATGTACATGCCCCTTTCCCTATAATCAGACATGCAGTGTTGGGTCTTGTCCAAACATCACCTACCAGAAACGTTACAACTGTTGTTTACTTCTTGCTAAACCCTGCACTACTGCTCGGATTCATTCTGACGCCCATTGTGCCTAATGAATGTGTAAAACAATCTATGCAGTACAAGGTCCTGTATCGTCTAAGTGTCTCTCACAGAAACAGTAATGCATCAGCAAAAGTACTTAAGTATAAGGTATTTGGCTAAAAAATGTCAGTCAGTGTTTTCTTGACCTTTATTAAGCTGCATTACCATGTCTCCTAGAAATTACATTGAAATATTACTGAACGTTTTTTCCTAATTACGTTGTGATGGTAAACTCTGCCTGGATTCTATTCAACGTTGAATTAAGATCAGCTTTTGACAACACTCTAGGAAACTTTTATGTTCTGAAGTGCAAAAATGAATCAGGTATTCTTGCAGCATTTTCAAGTCTTTTTTCCATCATCACACACACACACACACACACACACACACACACACACATACACACATGCGCACACACTCACAGATACACTGCTGGATAAATGAACCCATGTGTTTCTGCTTCATCAAAGCCAGTGTACTCTATGACTTCTTTAGCTATTTTATTTTTTACGAAAAGTTGCTGAGCATGTACATACACTTTACTTCACAGCACCTTCCTCCGCTCTCATTAAATTCCACACATCCACATGAAACAACTACCTGCCACCCTGCAGCTCCACTGCAGCAGCGGGAGGTTAACTTCCTTGACTAAGGGGCCCATAGGGGCCAGGAAGCAGCAGAGTATTTCACTTATTATTGATAAGTCTATTGAGGGGAAAACATTACTGACCCTTCTTAAAAACTGCTGATTATTCACAGCAGTCATTGATAATCATCAAAAAGTAATTTCTTAAAGTAAAAATGCAAAGTATTGGATGTATCCAGCTTCTCAACTATGAGAATTTGGTGGGTTTTTTGTTTTGTATCAATATCTTTGGGTTTCGGACTGTTGGACAGACAAAATCAAGCAAATAAGACACCTCCTTGCACTCTGGGAGAATGTGACATTTTGCTTATTTATATTCTTCCATTTTATAGACCAAGTGAACAAATTGGGCAATAACAAAAAACAAAAAATGAAAAATATATTTTGTCTGACTAATTTTATAATAGAAGCTGAACTTTGACCCCTTGTACTTCACCTCAAACCTGCCGAGAGCTAACTGCCGACCCACGCACGCTCGCTCATTTAAATCTATTAAGATAATATCAGCATATGTGTACACATGAATACACACACACACACACACACACACACACACACACAGAAATACATTGTGAAACAGCAAACAAGCATCTCACTGCTTAAAATTCCCTCAGTTTTATCCTCACTCGCCTGTTCAGCATCCTCTCCTCTGTGTGTGTTTGTGTGAGTGTGTGTCCTTGAAGTGGCCCACTTCTCTCCCAATTGAAGCAGCTATGCACGCCTTTGTTGAGGCATTTTCTTCAAATAAACTTAATGTCCTTCACTTTCATCTATCTCTCCCTTCTTTGCACCATCCTTCCCTCTTTCTCTCTTCCTCTCACCACATTCAATCGTTGTTGTTTTTTTGCCCCTACCTTATTTGACTCTTTAATTCCTCTCTTTCTCCTGGCAGTATCCCCTTTAGTGTTCTCCTCAGTTTTTCCATACAGTATACTCCTCATCCCTCTTTCTTCTCCTCTCCTCCTACAGCGACTTTTCTTCTTCTCATCTATCCCTCTTCTCTCTTCAACCCACCCTAAGCTTCTGCTCCATCATCCCCCTCCCTCTTCAGTTTACCCCAACCCCTCTCTCTTCTTCCCTCTCTCTCTTTCAAGCTAGTAGTTAAGAGCCCTTTGTGTGTGTGTGTGTGTGTGTGTGTGTGTGTGTGTGTGTACAGTAGGTATGTTTCTGCCAGCTGGACGTCTTGGGAGGAGGGAAGAGAGTTTGTGTGTGTGTAAAGAGAGAGAGGAGATGCAGCAGTAGCAGTGCAGTGTAAGCATCTCCACACACAGACTTTGTGTCCAAACTGGAGCCAGACTGACAGCATTGCCAAACCCCACCGAAACACGCAAACACCCGTTAATATGGCCCTAATCTCATCCCTCTCATGATTAAATATCAGTTTACTGCAGTGTGGGGGGAGGAATGGGCATGTGAACTGTGCGTGCAGGAGTGTGTGTGTGTTAGCACAGTGCATTAAGTGCAAATCACAAGAATATAGACAAAGGACAACTTAACTTATTAGAAAGTAGTGCCTATATATTGCATAAACACAAATTACATAATTCATCATTGTAAAGATAAAATTACAACTTTTTTAATCTTCTCAGTATTCTGTTGTTAATGACATTTCACAGAAAAAGCGCTGTCACTATAAAGCACAATAATTTTGACAGAGCACTGAAATTGTGCAGTTTTACCTGTAAAAGTCTGTATTTCTATGTATTTCTAGCAAGGGGGCTAGATAGGGTGCGTTTTCTAAAGTTCAGTCAGAAAGTGACACCTTTTTTGTCATTGTGTTGGCTCTGCTTTAATATACGGGTATTCACACCAACCACTGAGGAATTGTGTTTCCCTTTTTTTTATACCATTTTTGTCCAGTTTCAGGGGATAGAAAGTAATTGCACCAGTTAAAGTGACATAAAATCAAATGATGTCATCATATTTAATATTTCAGTGAAGCCCACAGACTGCAGCAGACACTTGGTTTTTTGTTGTGATGCTCTGCAGGCCTGCAATGCAGCCACACTCACTTTTTGTTTCTTTCCTTCTTTTTGGTCTAACTCCTGTCCTTAGCAAGTGTAGAGAAGGTTTTCACTCACTAAACTCTCCAAAAGGCTCAGAATACTGTCATTTTTATATTTTTTTATTAGCAAAGAAAATTGGTAATAGATTTGACAATATAAAATGCCAAAATATTTTGGAGCATTTGGACCAGAATGCATTAACTTTCTTTTACCTTAATGAAAATTGATTTGGTTAAGAAGACTCAACTAAAAATAGTTTACCCCAGCCACTGGATTGGCCAGTCAAGACCGCTACATGGTGCTAAAAATCTCTATGAAAAACATGTTACTCCCTTAATACTTTCTGACTGATGTGAATTTGTGTGTGATTTCCGACTGACCTGCAGAGCGCTGTTGAGGAAGCAGCTGTTCTGTCCCGGCTCATTGCTCAGGCCTTTGCTGGGTGCGATAGAGGTCATGGTTCTCGGGGTGACCAGCCCCTGCACCCCGCCTACCGCTCCACCACCCGATGCAAAGTAGTTCCTCTTCCACGACATCACTACCTGGACGCCCCCGTTTCCGCGACAAGGAGGGGAAGGGGCGTGGCAGCAGACCAAGCGATGGCCTCTATGTCACTCCCATGGGAGAAAACGACGGAGAATGAGAGAAAAGCGGAGGAGTAAATGGAGGGAGGAAGAGGAGGGAGGCGGCAGATCGAGGAGATGCGGAGTGTCTTGGATGGGGATTTGGCACCCATACAACCCTCCCCCTCTCGTCTTTTTACTTTAAAATCTGTCCACTTGCTGGAGCCAGTGGTTGGCTTTTTATTTTTCTTTTTTTAGCTCCTTGGATTTAGTAGTTTGGGTTTGAGGACATGAGAGCGTGTCCAAAGCGTCCTTCGGCAGATTCTGTTAGATAAACGTTGATTAGGCAGCACTGCTGCTGCTGCCATGTGGAGACTCTTCAGTGCTTTCTTCTCCTCTTTCACTTTGCCTGTAAGACACAAAGACCATTCTGTTAGGACCCCTCACACAAAACTACTTACAAAAAAACACATATATATACATACTGCATAATGTACTATATGGAGAGTTCAATCAGTAGTATGGACATTGTTATTAATGCATATAAAAACCTTAAATACTTGAAAATGTAACCACTGCTGCTAAGCTTATTCCATCTTGCTTGATGATGACATACTGAAGATTTCTAAGTGGCTTACACTGGAAAAAAATGTTCTAACCTGTTCAGCTCCATAATGTTAGCTAGCTAACTGTGATGACTGCTGACCTGGCCTAGCCCAAAAATGTGGTTGATTTTCAAAACTTTAGAAAATTTTTCAAGACAGGGACATTATTGATTAATATTCCTTGCATTGCCTTGGATGATAAAATCAAACCAACATTAAACATTAAACATTGCATTAATCATTCCTATGCCATGTTCCAAAATAAAGGCACCCAACGCTGCAGCTGTTTTTAGCCTTTTTAGCTCATTGTATTTGGTTAAATTGCACATTTTCTGTGCCATTTAGATCGGCGCTGGTTTACACAAACAAGCTCTGATAAACCCACTGTACACAATCTGCTCAGCACCTAACAGCAGACACAGTAAGCAACTAGCTGGTGGAGACAGTTGAACATCTAGAAGCAAAAGAACCAGAAGTTGGTGGAGACCAAATCAGAGCTAAAAGCAGAGAGAAAAATGGACTTACGTTTCTTAGTTGGACAGAAACACAACACAAATCAAATGCTAATGCTAAAGCCGTCCACTTGATATTTAAGCAGGAATAGCCGACAATTAATAAAGCTAAGGAAGCTGCAGTATTTGTCAGCTTGTTTTAATGTTCTTCTGCCACCTAGTGGCCAAAATCTAATAATTTATAATAAACACATTTCATTGCTTTTGCACCATAAATCATGCAAATCATCAAATGAACACAACAGTGATAGACAGGGTAACATTGCATCAGTGATATGACACAGAGACTGCTTGGAGAAATCTGTTATGTCATGTCATAATCATAATCGATCATAATCATAATCGAGCTTATGTTGGTTCAAGCATCGCTATGTACAGTTTCTGAATGTGTGAGGGAGATTGAGAAAGAGGCAGTCTGTGTGTGATTGTCACCCTACAGTAAGTGTGCTTGGGTGTGTGTACATGAAGTTGCATAACACCACGGGGCAGTAGCTAACAGATCCGCAGTGCACCCCCACCCTTACCTCCCTCTCTCTTCGCCTATAGCTTCCCCACTTTTGGCAAAGCTCCCCTGCCTGGTTGCCGGGTTGCACTGCCGCCACAGCACCCCCTTGGCGAAAGGCCAGAGGGCGCAGCAATGCTGCGGTGAGTAGGCGAGCAGCGTGGGCTGTCACTATGGCAATGGCCACGTGGGATTGGGGTGGCGAGGTGGGGTGATGGGGGGGTGGGATAGAGGTAAGGGAGACATCATGATAAGGCAGCAACATTGCAATGTCAGTTCTTCCACTTGTCACACAGTCCTAGTGAAACTGACAAATTCCTACTATCTATATATCTATCTATATATCTATCTATATATCTATCTATCTATGTGAAAAACATAACATACGATACATTTATCCATAAACAAACAAATCCAAATTGCCGGAGGATTTATAAAGGGATTTGGCTGGCATGCCCCTGTGTGCCATTTTTCCTCTACAGCACAGCATCCTGAGCTTCTGTCTCAGCATACAGTGTGTGTATGGGTGTGTGTACGAGTGTGTGTGTGTGTGTGTCTCCTGCTGAGCCTGTGTGGAGTGTGTGATCACACATCCTCTCTCTGACTGCACCCTACAGCCACAAACAACCGAGATCGCTCTGGCAAGCCCTCGCACAAGCACTGTTTATGTGTGTGTGTGTGTGTGTGCGTGTGTGTGTGTGTGTGTGTGTGTGTGTGCGTGTGCATGTGTCCCCACATCTTCAGCTAGTTACCATGGAAATAGGCCAAGCAGCAGGCACGCGGGGAAAAAGCCGAACCATGTGATTTAACTGAGAGACACACGGTGCTGCACTGGTTGAGAAAGCACACACAGACACACACACAGACACACACACAGCTGGCGAGTGATGATGATGTGTATTGATGGTGGAGAGTTCCTGGAAGCCAGAGTGAGTCAAGGCACAAGTCAATCAAACTCCCTGACCCTGGCAGGCACGAGAAAACCAAGACCTGTGGTCACAGCCCAGACAGTGACCACACATGTAAGACATTTTCCAGATGAGATGTTTGGGTGATGACAGTGGTTTTACATCCAGACATAGACACAGTGTGAGTGTGTGCAGTCTGTGCAGTTTCATCTTCCAAACTAAAGTAAATCAGTCCCAGCTTAACACTGAGCATGTGGAGGTAAGCAAAGTGATGCCTTGACTTCTTCAAGGGTAAGGATGTGGATCTAGGGTCAGTTTTGAATTAGAACTAAGTTTAGGTTAGATTTAAAGGTTTGGTAAATCCAAGATTAAAAAATAAGACTTTAAAAGAAAATTAGCCTAGGAGTTTTTTGTATGCGGCCAACCCAACACAATAAAGGTGAATTGAATTTTATTCGTGGTGCTCACAGCATTGAAAAATGCCAAATAAACTCAGTGTGTCTTTCCAGAAACAAAGTCCTGGTTACCCGAGATAATAAAGACCTTTCTGTAAACAGTTTTCATTGGAAATACTTTAGAAACAGTCCTTATAAAAACTGTTGACAGGAGCAGCTCTGTGGATTTTTAAATGTAATTTTCAATGCTGTGATCACCACTTACTAAATTCCATTCACCTTGATTGTATCGTGGTGGAGACAGAAATATCAGACAGATATCTTAAAACCTGAGCCAATAAAACCAAAACTATTTGCATTGTTAGATACTTCAGAAGTAAGAGGAAATATGCTTCGACATTTGGCAGGTTCATCATTGAAGGCCAGCATTATTCAGACCCACAGAGCAGTATTTGATGCTCTTCTCATGATCTTAAGTTTTCTAAATTTACCAAATATGTGAGATTGAATTATGAAGAGATGTACTGTATAAAAGTATATTATTTAATGGTGCATCTCTTACAAATAATCACTGCAGATTTTAATACATAGTGACCAGAAAAACAGAGCTCTTTTGATGCGATGCAATACAAGCTGATGTTGTCTTGAGGCTATAGTTTGTCATGTTGATGCATTAAAATACATTATATTAACAGATGAACACAAGCACTGTAGATTATTTTAAGTCAGTCCGCCACACACCATCATACTGCTGTAAATACTCACTAGAACACAAAAATGATTTATCCGCTGCTGAAAATAGTGCCCTAACTAATGCACTATTTATTTATCAATTTTTGAATAATATGCTAAGAACACAGTGCCCAGCTTTTTAACTACATGTCTTATCCAGGATCAAATAGGATTGGGCCACAAACATGGTAGGGAATTACTGAACTTGTCAGGGTTTGGTTTGAGTTTACCTGTATCCTGTTTTATTTTGAAATGGTCTGTGTCAGTTATTTGTGTCTGACTTTGTTTAAGTTTTGTCCTGATTATCCCTAATGCGTTTCACCCAAGCGGTAATCTGCAGGTCTGAAAAGTGAAGCCATGCAGAAGTCCCTTAAATCTGCATTCTCTCTAGCGGCCAGCAGGGGCCAAAATTTCAATTCCATTAAAAATAATGGCAAAATTACCCTACTTGTCACCTGATTTATTACATTAGTAAACACTTTCCTAATGACTTTATGATATCAATCAGTCTTCTTCAGTTCAGCATGATTTTCATTTAGTAAATGATGGTCCCATTTAGGGGAAAATAGACAATATAGCAGTATATGTTTTAGGGCGGGACTGCCTTGTGATTGACAAGTAGCTACATGGTGACCTGTCAATCAGGATATAGAGTGATTCGAATCCACTGCACTGTGTAAATTAAACTAGCGCTGTTGAACAAGCTTATTAGGAGTCGACAGTTTTTTCCTGTTAAGTAAGTTTTGTTTTAAGCTTGTTTTCTGCTACCCAAAATTAGCATCCCAGTTAAAATCACAGTTAACATGAATTACAGAAGCACTTGGCTAACCAAGCTTGCAAGCTCCACCGTCTCGTCCAAATGTTGTCCCATCCGGTGCCTGGTTGCAAAACCCTGCCTTTTGTTCTTGTTTGTGGATTACTGGAGTATCATTTCACAGCAGCCTATCATTTGGGATTTTTGCCTTTTGTTTGTCAGTAGACCTAGACATTTTACCTTACCTTTTAACTTTGGCTTATTAGATTACTTTGTTTGTTGGGCAACTGGGTTTGGACTAGTTGAACATTGCAAATAAGTTTTACTCTTTGTTTTGTTTAATAAACTATTCAAACTAAGTCAATCCAGCTTGAGAGTCTGCTATTGGGTCCAAATTAATTTTGTTGCCTGAGCACACAGCCAATACCGACAGAACTGTACTTTTCATGGGATTTGATGAAAAGAAAAATATACAATATTGCCAACATCATCCTTTAAGAAGTAAGAGGTTTCACAAAGGCAGCATTATTATACAGGACTGTTGTATTAGATTGTATTGATTTTGGTGAGTTTCTTTCTTTTCTGGTCACTCAGAGTGCTTCACTCACAAAAAATTTAATATTGCTTCAACAAATCACAGGAATAAGTAGATACAGAACGTGTAGGTGATGCCAAGCGGTGTGGGAAAATATTTTACCTGACTCTTTAACTACTTAAGGAGACACATTAGGGTTCAGATTCATATTAAGTAAATGACTCTTTTAGGTTAAGTGTATGGCAGGTTTTGATGTTAAAATTTACTTTTTTCAGTTTATATCTAGAGGGATGTGTGTCAGCGTGACAGCTGATGATTACTTGTGGATCAATAAGAACCAGCAAGGGCACAACTGGGAGCATTGAGGACAAACAGCTGTTTTCATGGTTCCACTACTGGTGCTGGTACTTCTATTACTACTACTACTACTACAACTACAACTACTAGAGCTGCAAATACTAACACTACTTTTACCCTTTTATACCTGCTAATATTCTTTCTGCTATGACAAATCTTACCACTGTTGTGACATTTGCAACACACAATATTGATTTAATTCAACTGTTCCTCTTTCATCCTCTTAAAATCAAACTGTGTCCTAGAGTAGTGATCAGACAGACTGCAGTTTTTGCAGTGAGAGGTACCTTTTTCCAGTTGGAGGCCTCGAGCTGAAAAAACTTCAACTCAGAGCAGAAAAGCGCCCGATGGCATTTCCATTTTTTCCCCACTGTCCGATGACAGTAGAGGAGGACAAACTAGTGGTGGGTGTTGCTGGATACCCGGAGCTATATGATTTTACAAACAGTTTCATTAATTTAAACTGTACTAATAGTTAACTCATATCATACAGTCATGGTTTGGGTTACGCCAAAATTAGCTCTCTTTTATCAACATTATCATCGTGACGTTGAGCTAACAAAGTTATAGACTAGGCCTAAACCCAAAATATAGCATTGCTGTTAAAACAAACATAAGCAAATGCTGCTTTGCAGGACCAATGGACTCCCTGTAGTTAGTGGTCATTTTTGAGATGCTAGGTCTGACAAATGACAGCAGATTGTCAAACTGTTCCCAACTTATCCTAAAATAAGCCTTGAACCAACCATCATCTAGGTGAAGCTCCTGGACCAAATGGTGGTAACATTACTCCCCGAGATTTCTCAAGTCTTGAATAGAACTTATACTCATTTGAACTGGCAACAGAACAAAACTTATTCCATAAGTCAGGATGGGAATATTGGGGTACCAATATTTGTCTAAAACAGTGGGTCCCAACCTTTTGACTTGGGATCTTCCAAAGCAAAGCAATGTCTAAATGTGACTCCTTATCAGAAGTTGCCTATGTCCATGAATTGAGAGCTGCTAAACCAAATAGACTGTTTTACTAGGAGTTTTAAAAGGCCTGAAAAGGTAGATAAAGTTAAATAAACATAATTTGTGGTGCAGAAAGACTGTTTTTTCATTTAATTTAATTTCCTATCTTGTTTTTTATTGATTTATCTTGCAACCCTTTGGGAGTTCCCAAGTCCTAAGGTTCGGAACCACTGGTCCAAGATAAACTACATGGCCAAATGTATGTGAACACCCAAGCAAATTAAGTGGACACCAGACCATTACACCTAAAAAGGAATTCTGGCTTCCAGGTTTTGGAACCTGGCTGCAGTTTGTTCTCATTCAGCCTGAAGAACATTAGTGAGGTCTGGCACTGCCGTTGGGGGACAAGGCCTGGCTCACAGTCAGCATTTCATTTCATCCCAAAGGTGTTGAATTGGGTTGAGAGCAGGACAGGCCAGTTGAGTTTTTCCACACCAGTTGGGAAAACCATTCATTTAAGGCCCTCACTTGTGTGTGAGGGCACTGTCATGTTGGAACAGGAAAGAGTCATGCCCAAACTGTTGTTTCTAAGTTGGAAGCACACTTTTACCTAAAATATCAAAATAGCTTTTGATTGTATCACACAAGTTGTCATGGAATTGTAGATGTTCTAATCAAAATGTGAGATTGTTTTTCTGTTCCCAAGGTCAAGAATGAACTTCATTGTATGCTGTAACATCAAAGTTTCCATTTGGAAATGGAAGTAAGGGGCCAAGGCCAAACCATGAAAAACAGACCAGCCAACAGAATTCCAAAAAAGTATATATAGTAGTATATATACTTTTGGCCATAATGTGTATGTCCATCATGTAATATATGACCTCCCAGAAAGAAATATTTCTTTGTTTTCATCACATTTTTGAACAACAATACAACAAATCAGCACCTTGTTCAAGTCTCATTAACCAAATTTGCTCATTTTCCATTTTATAATCACATTTATTCCTTTCAGCTGAGGGGAAAACATTTCAAATTCAAAAACTGAGATGTATGGAAATAAATTGCTGTTAAATACACTGTTTTTTGTAACTTGAATTTACTGTTTCTATATCTTTCTCTCTCTCTCTGCTGTGAGTTAGTGTGGCTTGGTGACAGTGACACCAGTGTCATGCAAACTGAACAAAGAGCTGATACTATCCCTGAGGACAATAGTCCGTCTCTCACGCTGTCTCCCTCCCACTCGAGCAAACATAAAGGCGAGAAGTATATTTATATATCCCTGTAAAAGAGAGAAGTCTTGATCTTTTCTTGCATAATCTCTGAGCTCTCTTTCTGTCTCCTTTGGCTGCACTTTCCTCTCTCCCTCCCATTCACTTCATTCCTGCTCTCTGTCTCTCACTTTCTTCCACTGACCTCTGTTTTCCATTCTCATTCACTCTCTCCACTTCTTTCCCCATTCATCTCTGTCTCTTTCCTTTTCCGTTTCCCAAAAACTTCACTTCACATGCATGTGTTCACACACACACACACACAAACACACATACATACACACACACGCACGCTCAGTGGTTTCCCTGTAACTGGGTTATTTGTAACTTCAAATAGCCTTAGTTGACAATAGGGAGAGCCCAGAGTTCATCCTCCCCTCTGTGCTTCTCTTTCTCCTCCTCTTTCCCACTTTCTCTAAAGAGAAGTTATACATAATGTGTGTGTTTTGAGTGTGTGTGCATGAACATACAGTAGGCACACGTGCAGCTGCATGTGTGAGCATAATTAGCGAGAGTGGTAACTGGTTTTTTTTGCAAGATTCAAGGTTATCTCTTGCTCAGACTCTGAACTATTACAGTAAAGTATATATGAAAACACACACGTAATCGCATGTACACGCACAAACACACACACACACCCGCTATAACCTAGATGCAACCCATTATCACCGTGGCACATGTGCACAACAAATCCTATTACAGTCATAGAAAATATAAAGAGGGGTGAATATTTAATATGTAGACTATTACATAACCATTTTTATTTACAATGCATGCTGGGAATCATGTGAAGTTTTTACAATTTATGTCAGAGTATAGAGAGAGAGGAGTGGAGGAGAAACAGGGTTTTAGGGTGATCAAGAGACAGGTAGGTGAGAGGAGAACAGGGGAGAAGAGTAGCAGAGTTGGTAAGGGGAATGGAAAGGAAAGAAAAAAAGGAGAGTATAGTACAGGAAAAAGACAAGAGGAGAACTGGTGAGTGTGAAGGAGAGAAGAGGAGAATGATAGGTGGAACATTAGACTGAATAAACAACCACATGTCAAAGAGGAGCGGTTATGGGAAAAGGAGAGAAAGAGCACTTTAGCGGATGGTAAAGGTCAAAGGAAACATACGTGTGTGCCTTTCTTTTCCTCTCCTCCTTCTTCATCCTCTGCAGTGACTTATTCTGCTCTTCTTTATACCTCAACCCTCTTATGCATGTGGACCCAACCTTGACCGCTGAGGCAGGAACACTTAAAACTGAAACGTCAACAATAGATGAATGTCCTGGGAAACCGGGAAACAAGCCGGGATCATTCACACATGAGCACGTCTAAAGGACTAATCTGGGGATTTAAACCAATTAAGTCAATTTAAGTAGAATTTAAATGAATTGAACAGACTTATCTTCTAAATTGTTTCATGATGGTTTGTCTGCAAACACATGCGATAAGTCAATGAGCCCTTGAGACTGATGGTTTCTCAAAGATCAACACATTTGCCCACACGTGCAGGATGATTACGTGGTTCTCACTGAGGCTGTGTGTTTGGGGGGAGGGAGGGATTATTTTCAGCAGATATCTCTGAAATTCAAGAAATAAACTGGTCTACATCATATAAAATCCAAACAATCCATAGTCTGATTTAACAAAAAATAAATAAATAAAAATAGACCCAAGACCCTAAGTTAAATCCTGAGCACATCTTCATACTCAGCTCTGGGGATGTTCCTCATCAGGTGTCAAGTTTCCCTATTGTCCACCAGTGTTACATAACATCCCATAAATCTTTCTGATTGGTATGAGTGAAATTAGGTTGGTGGAAAGAAAGTCGTTCTGAGAGGGAAGAGAGAAGCTTTGGTGGCAGTGTGTTTAACTTGGGGCAAACTCTTTTCTAGCTAAAAGGTAGGCTATATGAGTTTTCCATCCGGGACATCCCCATACACAAACAGTAAAAAAGGCTGTAGGACAAGAATATTGTACCAAAGCGAGGTTATAAAATATGGAAACAGCAGTACATATAAGGACATGTCATATTAAATGAAGTACAAATAAGGACATTAAGAGGGTGTTTTTAAGATGAAACAGGGTGAGTGGGTGTACTGCACACTTGCAGGCAGCAATACTTACCTTAACCATATAGCATGAAAAGTACAAACACAAGAAAAAAACACAAGGCAAAAATGAACTTCCTTCCAGAGTGTTTCATCTCCAAAACAACTGATGATAAGTCCAACTTAAATGTCAAGGAGACATTTTAGCTCACTTTAGAGGGTGATGATGCTGCTTTAGCTGTGCGTGTCCTCATGTGTGTGGGGATTGCTTTCCTCATGTTGTGGGGACATAACGCCTGTTCAACAAGCCACTGTTCATCTCCCATCTGGAGATATGATCTCTGCAAGGTTAACACTTGGTTTGGGGTTGGGGTCAGACTCTGGGGCTTATAGGTTTAGGCACGTGTAGTAATGGAGTTTATAGTAAGCCTTAAGGACACACACACAAAGTCAGTGCATTGTCCTCACACCCTCTCCTAAACAAAACAAGCATGCTATGTGCTCCTGCTTAATGATGTCGATTAGGATAATGAGGGGATGGCCAAAAGCCTATTTCCCTTTTTTCTCCAAGTATTCACGTGTGTGAGCGCGCGTGAGGCGGGCAGCAGAGGGCTGTGTCACCATCGCTAATGTGACGGCACTAGGCTGACGGTGATGCGGGTAACGGTGAGGGGCCAAAGTCATCAATCACGCGGATCGAAACCGCAACGTTAAATCAATAGCGGCCCCCGGGAGCGATGACAGGGGAGCGTCAATCCGTAAAAGGCTGCATTCTCCCGGCCATCCATCAACAAGTCCACACATTGTAGCCTAACAGTCCACCAAAACTCCGCTCCGCTCCAAACACGCAGTAGGAGGACAGGAGCCACGAGCACAGGATAGGGGTAGCCTATGTAGCCTACCTGACAGGCTGGATGGGACGGCCGGAACACCTGTAACTGTGGGAAAACGAACCCGGGCTGTCGGAAGTTGAGGTGAAGGGATGCTGTTGTCCCTTAGGCTACAGCAGCAACCAGTGTGCAGAACTAGAGAGAGTTGCTGCGTAGAGGGGAATTACCGACCCAAGACCTCCTTATAAAACACTAAAACTGACAAGATACAGAGCAATGTTGAGGAGGGGAAACCCTGCACGAGGAAAAAGACGCCGCTTGTGCTGCTGATGAGAGTGATGATGACAATGATGGGAGACAGATGATGGGAGAAAAAGATGACAGCCATCCTCTGAGACTGTCACGAGAACACATCTGTTGAGGCTCACATCTGGCTGACACGCTGACTGCCCCTCATAAAAACACACACACGCGCACACACACGCAGACACACACACCTACTGATGGTAGCCTATATTCTGCCTGGTGCGGTTTCAAGCGTGTCCCCCCGGCCTCTCTGTGATGGAGCCCATGCAGTGCGCAGTGTGCAGGTTTTTACTCACCCCGGCTGCTGTCGCCGCCAGTCTACGTCCGATCGCGTGTCGTACCGTGTGAGAGCGAGGAGAGAGGGCGAGCCGTGGGCGCATCCAGCCCCCACCAGCGCCATCAGAGCGTTGCGGTGGCGGCATGCCGCTCTCGCGATAGCGTGCCATCCTCCAGCTCTCCGGTGGTGTGTGACGTAGCGGTTTTTAATCTTGCGCTTTGCTCAGCCCGATGCCGCCCCCTTCTGGGCACGAGGCAAAGAGAGCGAGAGGATGGTGATGATGTCATCCCGTAGGCCTATGCTAACCGTGTGGCCCTACCTTTTTGTATCTCTTTTTGTGTCACTCTCTTAAATGCACACACCTCCACTGTCAACCTGCTGATAGCAGCATGTAGAGGACATATGTCTGAGTGTGTCCACTGGAGACCTGCCAGCTCCAGTTTACAGTCACAGCCTGAACACAGTGCTATTCATAGAGCAGGTGAGAGAGGTCATGGGGACATTGTTGAGTTTGGCTGTGATTTTTAATGCCACTGTAACTGAGAGAAAATGACATTAGTAGCACGCAACCAAGCAGCAAGGCATTTACAGAAATACATAATTTGGGAAATACAAAATTCACTTTCTTGCCAAGAAGTAGGTGAGAAGATAAGTTAGCACTTTCATGTCTGTTCTTTTTACGCTTTTTGTACAGATAAAATGATTAAGAAAAAAGTATTAGTTAGTGAGCTTTACATGTGCTGGTGTTACCTTTGGTCAGGCTAGCTGCTCCAGTCTTTATGCTAGGCTAAGCTAACCAGTCCATGAGATTGGTATCAGCCTTCTCATCTAGCTGTCACATCAAGAAAGCAAAATTGTATTTCCCAAAATATCAAACCTTTTCTTTAAGTTCTATAACTTATTGAGTGCCGGCAATGACCGCAAGTTATCACCATTTTTTTTTTTCGTATTTTTGATTTTATTGGATATATAGAGTGACAGTATAAAGAAGGGAAGGAATGGGGGTGATGACATGTAATAAAAGGCAGATGGAATGTATCTGTATATGTATGTATATTGTGCTTTTTTCATATTTTCTGGCATTTCGATTATGTTATAATGTCAAATGTTCATGTTAAACATGGCCAAGGCTTCAAATAATACTGCAGTCAAGCCAGCCTCCCCTTCGAAAGCGAGAGTCAAGCCAGCCCTCGCGCTGTTTTGCGATGCGTGTTTTTTC
Source organism: Micropterus dolomieu (assembly GCF_021292245.1). Taxonomy (NCBI): domain Eukaryota; kingdom Metazoa; phylum Chordata; class Actinopteri; order Centrarchiformes; family Centrarchidae; genus Micropterus; species Micropterus dolomieu. Next base: position 19,186,516 of record NC_060163.1, read on the forward strand.
TAGGCATTACGGTAAAACCGTGTCGCAGCCATAGGTCGCAGCACATTTCAAAATAAAAACGAGCATAAAAGCTGAACATAATGCAATTGGTGTGGCAAAAACGATTGAATAAATAAATAAATAAATGCTTAAGACAACACAAGTATCTAAAGAAAGTAATACATTTTTGCAGAAAGCTTACTAAATTCAGCCAAGATTCAAACTGATGTAAAAAGAAAACCTCCTGTTTCCATTGACTCATTTCACTTCACAGTGATAACAGACCACCTCAGGGTGACCCTCTGTCAATATCAGAGCGATCTGATGTAGGTTTTAAAAGATAAACCCTTAAAAATGTCTAAAATTTTCACTGAATTTGCTGATTTCAGATTGATTTTGTGATTTAAGTGAAATGAGTCAGCAGAAACAGGAAGTTTACTTTTTACATCAGTTTGAATCTTGGCTGAATTTAGTGAGCCAAAATCTGGCCACGCCCACAAAGGAATGTGCAGAATTCAATCTCAAAACGTTTTGCACCAGTTTGCAACGTTTTCTGCTAGAACGACATGTTTCCTTGCAACGTTGCGCAACGTTCTGCAACGGGCTTCGAGGTATGTTTTGTCCCGTTTGGTGGGCGTGTCTTAGATGTTACCCAATCAGCTGCCACAAGTTAGTAAACACAACGATGTTAGAAAGGCAAGAAAATGCAGTGCGTTTGCGTACACAGCAGGGTGTTTCAACCGTTGAAAAAACGTTTTGCTACGTTTTGTCCGCGATGAACTCGCCCCTGGTAAACACAGAAGACAATGGCCAATCAGAAGACAGTCGTGGCTGTAAGGCCTAAAGCACTTTCTTAGCTCATTCCTGCGCTTGGAAACAGTAGCACACAAAATAATCTTGCAGCTTATATTTCCCAAGATTTTAACAACATCGCACGGTTCATCGTGTGACTTAAAGTGTATTTTGACATTTCTATGTCATTTCCTTACAATGTTTATTACCCACATAGTTCACCAAATATTTTTTGACAAATAGCTTAATTTTGTGCTCAAAGTTGCAAAAGTTGCTTAGTTGTTAAAACGGGGTGGTGACGTATGACTAAAGTAATTCCATAAGTCATATGTCATTCTCCAAGCTTGCGCAGGCGCACTGTCATGCCTCGTTAAAAAACTGTCACCGCCACCCCTCGTTAAGTCAGAGCATCAAACCGATAAACATCGTTGTGAGCTAGCTAACTAATTTATCATGTGATTTACTTAGAACTTACAGTAGGTATGTTTCTCTGATTGTTGGTTTGTCTTTCTAGTTTAGTTAGCTAGGTTAACTAAGTTGTAGTTAGCCAGTTGTAGTTAGCTAGCATAGTTATTGCAGAAAGTTAGCTAACAGAGGGTCTTCATTTTATTTTTTAGTTTCCTCCTCTTGGTTTAGTGTGCTGTTCATTTTCATTTTGGCATTTGTGCGTGCGGTGTTGGAGGACAGAAAACACGTCGCACTTTCCCCTGCCACTGTCTTATATACAGTCTGCAACACGCATTTTACTGACGACCATTTTACATTTGGTATCAGAAGTCTTTACACACAGTTCAGCAGAGTAATAGACCCCCCACCCCCGCGGTAAAGTAAGCGCACCATAAAACATAGCTGGGAGTTATCATATGCAGTGCGTGACAGGACCATCGACTGTATGATTGATAACAGCTGATTCTCGCACAATAGTTTCTATCATGGGTAAATAATAGCTACTCCTGCCAGACAGTAAAGTGTACTAAACTTTACAGTGTAGTGATGTTAACACAGCATATCGTTAGCGAACACTCCAGCCAGTCAGTTTTTGGTTGTCATGGTAATTGATTACGTCTGACTATTAACCACACCCCCATTCTCTGTTTGAGGAAGAACGTTCACCAAAAACGGCAGTTAAAACTGGCTGGAGGGGCTTTAAGTGATAACAGGTGGTCGTATGGGGGGAGGGGGGGATATAATCAGATATTGTCCTTTTTAATAACCGGGGACTATCACATGCAGTGCAAACATAAGAACCAGACAGACGTTCTGTAAAGGGGAACTTTATTGCATAAATACATTGTTTTAAGAGTGCAGAGTGCTTATCTATAGCTATTCACACAGGTCTCATATTAGCTCACAGTATGCACAGTCATAGTAAGACTTAATAATAGTTGAGGAGGAAAAGATAAGAAAGCACCCAGGAGACCAGGGGAGATACTTTGTACTTTTCAAATGATTTTTCAAGTCATTTTTGTTCATTTAGTTTCCAGGTAATTAAAGTACATTTCAACACATGTTCATGGGAGCCTCAGCAGTTCTAACAGTGTTTATGTTGTCAGTGTATAAGAAGTAAATTATGAACTCAGCCTAGTGCTCTCATGTATACAATCATATGAGGGTATATTCTTGATGTATGTATGTGTATATGAGTTCCAGTGCATGTACTTCGATGTGTGGGTGTTTCAGGATACATGTACTATAAATATGCTTGTGTGTGCATGCGTGTTCACAGGTCATCTGTCTCTCCGTCGAAGGGGACGTTTTCCAGGTCCATGTGGATGTATGAGTTGTCCTCACTGCAGACCCAGCCGATGGGCGTGCGGTTGAATGAGGGGCGTGAGCGGATGTCAGCCTGCAGGGTGGGTATAGGCTCCGGCTCCTCTGTAGCAGCGTTGAGCTGTGGGAGTTCGAAGGTCAGCGTCTTGGGCACCTTGTCAAAGCCGCCAAATGGCAACGCCGTCCTGGGGAGAAAAAAAGAAATAGGAAGCTGAGGAGAGACAAGGTGATACAAAACAGGATCATACAAAAAATTATCATACTGTATTTTTTATTTGATTTTCTACATATTACTACAAGACAAAGGATGACATACTTTTTTACTAAAAATTGTTTGCATGGATGGAATATTGAACCTACCTACCAGGCACAGGCCCATGAGCCCAAGAAGTGAAATAAACAAGCACAAAGAGACGTGAAACGATGGCGTAGAGACACAAGTGATCACATGTCTGAGTTATTTTCGTTTCTCGGAGAGTAACTGGAGTCGTTTTGTGTCACTTTCAGTTGCTCCTGTGTAGTAGGATTGCGGGGCATTTTACATATTATACCCAGGTGCCTGTTGTCTCCAGCCGTGTATGGCTGGAGACAACATGCATACACGGCCATTAGTAATTACGAGGGACACAGCTGCACTTAGCAGGGTCTACAACCACCATTAACAGTATTACAATATACAGAGATCTAGGGCTCAAATAAAATTAATATAATTATATCTGCAGCAAAATGTTGTCTAACTGTTAAGTGTAATAGCATACATTTCACCAACATTTCTAGATGTTGGTGATGTGGTACATTATGTGAAGGCTGTATTGCTGCTGAATAAAGCCATGGAAACACACCCAGGAAGAAAATAGCTTTTACTGGTGACGAAACAGCAAACTGCCGGTTGTTATAGTGATGTAGGTTAGTGAGCTGATAAAGTTGAGACTGGTGCTGCAGTTCATACTAAAACATCATTTAACAATAGTAATCATCATATAATACTTTTCTATCTACTTGCATCTCTTCCATACAGTTTTTTTGCTGCTGCCACACCAAAATTTAGGTGAAAGATGCTAATCTCAGGCATTAATAATGGATTTTCCTTGATCTGCTGTGGCTTGGATTGTACCTCATTTGTGCGTCACTGGACAAAAGCATAGAATCAATGGATGAACTATAAAAGTAGTGTCAAATAACATCCTGTAACTAACAATTCAAAGTTAAATAACATATTGAAAAGACATATTTTGTATTGAAAATGCAATTGTAAAATCTGTGTCTGTAGTTGCATGTATGTGTATATGCCTTTTAGTGTAAACAGTTTGAATAATTGTTTAAGTCATTCATCTAGCAAAAATGGCAAACTTTTGCTGTCCCCAGTATCTCAAATGTGAGTCTGCTGCTTTTCTGTTTGATATAATTTTAAATTAAATATATTTGGGTTTTAAACTGTTGGTCAGACAAAATAAGTAATTTAAAGATGTCACCTAGGGCTGTAGTACATCAAAGCTACAGTGTAGTGAATGCACATCCAAATTATTATAGACATGTTTTTTTCTTTTTGGATGCTTTATTGGCTAAGCGATTCATTACTATGAACATATTTATTCAATTCAGTACAATTCAATGTTAATCGAAAACTTTATTGTCATTATACTTGCATGCAAGGAAACATAGTTATTACAAGAGAGTGATAATTGTTGTTTGTGTCTGTGTGTACCTGTTGAAGCTCTTGTACAGAGGCAGTTCTGGGTGCGTTTGGATGGGTCCCGGCATAGTGGCTTTCATGGTTGCCGCCAGGTCCTCGTTGCCCTTCATGGCATGTTCCCAGGGCGATACATAGGTGCGTACATAGTTTTCCTTCATCTTGTCTTTTTCTGCCTCCACATCCAACACTACAAAAAAGGGGAAGACCAGAGAGATTAAATGCAAAATCTTTACAGAAAGAAAGCATCTTAAATACTGAAAAGGGACAGAAAATATAAAAAGGGATCTGTGACCCTACCTTCTTCCACTGACACCTCAGGCTTTGGTGGAATAGGGGGAGGGGACATCAACAGGTTCTGGAGGTTCTGCTGGATATAGATATAGTCTGATCAGTACACATACACATAAAACATTATGCAAACACATACACACACACACACACACACTGCCTTTCTCTTCTTCACTCTTACCGTGTTCTCGTTGGTCACAATGAACTTCTCAACTCTCTGCTGCCTCATCTTGAACATCTTGGAGCCCTTGTTTTTGAGCAGGGAGAGCTCCTCCAGCATCACATCCTTGGGCGTCTTGATCTTGGTGCCCAGGTCGAGCTCAGAGGCCTCGGGGTCTGAATTATCATCTGACAGGAAGAGGCAGAGGACAAAATAAAAGAAATGAACATGGAAGTGCATGTGGGTGGATGCTGAGAAAAGGTAGAAAATAAATTGTCATGTTTACCCATACTTTGAGAAAAACTCAATGTGGTAGAAAGTGCATTGGATAAAAAAAAAAAATAAATTATATAGCAATTGTTGGTTTGTCTTTCTATCCACATAGACACACTATGTGTCTGTTTGATACTACATCATGTGGCAATTTAATATATATTGAATTTAAGACAGATACAAGATGTTTTTAAAGTAAAAAATGAACCTATCACCAGCAGTTGGTTAGCTTAGCTTAGCATAAAGTAAAAAAAGGGAAACAGCTAGACTCATCACATGTTTTGCAAGAGGCATCAAACCTTGCCACCCAAAACCTCTAAAACTTAACACAGTATATACAGGAACCAAAGTGTAAAATTGACAAGTTGTGGATTTATAAGCATAAAGTCCCCATATATAAGCTAAACTAATTGTCTTCTGTCTATAGCTTTATAACAGAAAACTAGGAGAGTGGTATCGATTGTCTCATCCAGCTTTCATCAAGAAACCCAATAACCATTTTTCCTAAAGTGTCAAACTATTCCTTTATAGGCTAAGAACTTTAAACTTAAAAGAAATGTTTTAACTTTTTCTTTATTTTCTTATGAAATGCTACACTGACTTGAATGAAAGAATTCTGGCTCATGTATCCCATGATGATTTATCACTGTGCATATTAACAATTCTAAAGATTTTTATGTTATTAAAGCCTTGGCAGAGGTGGTATGCACACTCTAAAATGTGCTCACTCTTAACAGCTAAACGCATTTGGCAAATTAAACGGTGGGTTTACCTTCCATTACATGTCTGAAATTGAATGAGGGATGTAAAAGACTGTGTATTTTTATCCTCTGGCTTCCATACTATTCTTGTTATGATGAATTACAGTTGAAACCTGTTGCGCAGTGATAGACGATGTGTGTGTGGAATGAGTGTGAAACGAGGGGAGTTGTAGGGGTTACTAGGCCAAAGCAATATGGAAGAAAAGTGCACTGGGGAGTGCCACAGCAGGTTAGGTTTCTGGTAGAACTGTTTATGGAGGGAAATCCTTATAACACGCCGCCTCTCTTTCTCCCCTCTTCTCTTTCAATGATGGAGAGATGTGATGGATTTTACTGCTCCACAGAGCTCCTCATAAAACACTCTTCTCATCCACCACATACACTCCGATATCACTCATAACACCTGGAGTCCAGCCATAAACCAAAACACACACACACACACACACACACACACACACACTCGCACAGACACATCTATAAAGCGGGGAGTTGGCATTGCAATGCTGCAGAGAGCTGTTAGCAGTACCTCATAAATCAGACTTGTGCAACTGGGTGTGCGTTAAGTGTGTGTGTGTGTGTGTGTGTGTGTGTGTAAGAGATAGAGAGAGAAGGAGAGTAATTGAGGCTGCTGAGCAGAGCGAACTCTCCCATGGGGATATTGATTAGAGTGTTAATTCAGAAGAATGTGAAACTCGAGCTGGCTGCTGACTGGGAGGAAATTGAACAGACTGACAGAGGCAGCGGCGGACAGACGGACAACATAGTGATGGAGAGAGGCGTGGCATAAAATGTCAGAACGACATAGTGGCAGGGATGATGGATAGATGAGTAACTGGAGCAAAATAAGGGATAAGCAGGATAAGCTCCTGAATGACTGAGCAACTGAAAACAAACTGGTAGAAAGATACAGATGTGGCTGCAGATGTGACAGCAGAAGGAGTGGTAGCGAAAACAGCAAAAGGACATAAATGGGGAAAGACATAAACAGATTGTGGAATGACAGATACAAGCGCATGCACAGACACTCAAAGCATGCTCAGATTGCAAATTGGATGCTCAGAGATTTGCAGAGAATATATTGTGGTTTAATATGCAACAAGTAAATGTCAGTTTTGATACTGATAGAAAACACAACATACTGAAATAAGATAGCCAAGCTAGCTTCTCTGTGAGGCAGACTTAGCCAAGGAAAAGTTCAAAATTCAAAATCTTACCTAGGTAAGCACAGAAGAATTAAAAGCATATTCTTCTAAATTTATCAAAGCTAAAAGTACACATTATGCAGAAAAAGAGCCCTGTGAATGGTATACTATACATTATTTGATTATTACATTATAATTATACATTATTGATGTATTAATACATAAGCAGCATTTTAATGTTGCAGCTGGTTGAGGTGACACTTTTAACTACATTATATATGGGTAGTTTAATAAAGGACAATGCATTTTATTTTGTAAACTCATCACATGTTTTGCATGTAAAAACTTGTCACATTGAATGTAGTGGAGTAAAAAGTACATTGCTTGAGTCTGAAAGATAGTGAAGAAGACCCTCCAAGTACAGTGGTTGAGTAAATGCACTTAGTGACTTTCCACTGCTCAGTGCGCTTTATAAGGCTGTTCTATCAAATTGAGTGGAAATATTCTAAATGTCTTCTCCATCATCATATACACATTTCACCGAAATTCAGCCTGACGTGAGGTATTTTTGGAAACGTTTGGATCTCCACTAGAATGCAAAGTAATGGTCTGTGAGATTGAACAATGTTTAGCCACACAGCACGAATTTGAACAGATGGTGAGATGATGTGAAATGCATTCATAGCTGGTGTAGATGTTAAGATGTAGCTCACATAACAAACAATATATATATATACATTTTGCATTCGTAGATTTCAACAATTTGCTACATTTTTACAAGTTGTATTAATTCCATTTCAGTCACCTTTTACACACAGCCTTAAACAAATATAGCGGGAGCTGAATCACCATCTGGTAATTTGTGTTGCCTGCGAAGGTAACAGATTTATGGCTGCTCACCCATCTGAGAATGACCCACATCCTTCCAGGAGATGCCACATGCATGTTAGATATTGTGTTACTGCATGGAACAAATGGAACAAATCTGTCTTTGTGTGTATTTTTATTTAATTGTAGTATCATAAGACCACATGCACCCAGGCAGTTCAAATTACACACACAGACTGTGCAAATAGCCACACACCACAGATAGAAACTTAATATTGGATTTGACATTTACTGGGCTTGTTAATCAGATCACACGGAAGATAGAGGGAGGTCTTCCAGAAATGTGGACGAACATGACCGGCAAAATGTTTCATGCTTACATGTCGTGTGTGAATATATGTGATTGGTATGATGTTTGTGTGTGTGTGTTTTACCATTCTGGCTGATGTTGGACAGGTCAGTGATGATCTTGTTGGCCTTCCTCTTGTTAGAAGGGGCAGGAGTTGTTTTTAGAGGCATGGCTAAAAGAAACAACAGAGAAATAATTTCATAATATTATCATCAATTCCATTTACCAATTTTCAGACAAATAATTATAGCTTTACACAGAAAGAAAAATACACCTATACAGTCAAAAAAACAAACTCACAGTCTACTAACTAGCCTTTTCTGGATCTTTGAACTACATCTCACAGTCTTCATCAGCAGATAAAACTCCATCCTTGAGTTAGGACTTTTTGTCAAACTACTACTTCAAAGTCAAAAGTGAACTTTTACTCATCAGAAATAGAAAAATTGTAATTAAAGTTTTGCTTCATTTAAATTTTAAAATTTAAAGCTGTACTAATCAATATTTTCATATTAATATTCATATTCATATTACTTTATTTATTGCAAAAATGTTTTGCTTGTAGTGAAAATCTGCAGAGAATTATCAACCGACTCTGCAGTTCTTCAGTTCTACAGAGCGTTTTAGCATTTTTAAGGTCATTGTCTCATTAACCCTCCTACCGCAGCAGGTGGCTGTTTTCAGTGAAGATGCTCCGATGAACCTACTGTATTCTTCACCATACAGCAGACAAATTTAGCAACTAGTTTGTACAGCAGTGCAGCATTTGGTTGCTAAAGAAATACTGACAGCATCGGTTATTTCAGCAAGTGCCCCCAAACAAAAAAGTTCCACCTGCAACTTTTGTCTCCCCCTTCTGACAGTGAGAGTAATTACACAACATGATTGTAACCATGACAACAGAGGTCTCCTTACCTTCATGAAGTAGTCATTTTAACCCTAACCACGTGTTTCCCAAACCTAACCCAACCGTAACCATACATTGTCACATAATAAATCAGATTTACAGTGATTTGTAATGTTTTTGAATTCAAGAATATAAATTCTATCATGTTGCCAATAGAGGCGCCAGAATATTCTCTGGTATTGTACCAGAGGGCAGTTACAAATTACATTGTTTTGTCATTTAAAGGTTCAGTGTGTAATATTTAGGAGGATCTATTGACAAAGACCTTACATAATGAATGTTGTGTTTTTATTACCTTAGAATGAGCCATTTCTATCTACATACAGGGCCCTCTTACATGGAAGTTGCTGTGTTGCGCTGCCATGTTACTACAGTAGCCCAAACGGACAAACGACTCTACGGAGCGGGTTTAGTCATTACGTTGAATATGTACAAAAAAGAAGGAAGAAGAAGAAGTAGTTGTCTGGTTTATTAGAATTAAGAAGAGAAGTGAAATCTGGACAAATGGAGGACCACATGTATTATTCTGCACAAGAGCCAACAGTGCGTGTCGGCCACCAGAGTTTCTCCTACGCGCTTGGAATGGGAGGGGTGAGCGGTGATTGATGGTCCATTCATGTAATGTCGGTATAATTGGAATTCTTATTTCCTCCTTAAATCTTTATTGCAAAAAGTTAAAGACATAAAGAAGTATACAGAACAGTATGCAAAAATATAGGAAGAAACAAACAATAAAAACTTTGCCAGGGGTAGTCTATATTATGTAAAGATATTAAAAGAGGACCGCACACCAAGTTTTCACAGCCTTCTTGTGTTGGATTTAGAAATTACATTGATATAAGTTATCATAGATGTCTCTGTGTTATTTATGAGCTCGGATCATGCTAATCCAACACATCTTTGTAGTAACGTCTATGTTGATTCCACATTCTGACTTAAGAGCACATGAACACACCAAAGTCGCAAGAACGACATCACAACTTGGGAAATGGGACCATCCAAGGAACACGTGAATGCACAATGAGCAGTTGTCTTCAATTTGCAACCCCCACCTCTAGATGCCACTAAAACTTATACACTGAAGCTTTAATTTGGAGGATTTGTTATTTTACAGTTTGTTACAGTGCCTCCAATTGGCCAAAAATTTATTAAAACAGATTTAACAAATGAGCACATAATAAATCAGTAGTGGACTACTAATTAATTGGGTTTTTCTAATTTGCTAACTTATTCTAGGTAACCTCGCTTTAGCTATTGCGTATGTCCTGTCCTGAGATCCAGGGTGAGACTCTCAAAAGCTTTTTGAACATTTTTGGTACACTATAAAGCAATAAATACACCAGCCTATGCCACTTTGTCACCAAATGGACAGGCCTAACTCTATTTGGGACATAAAGTGGTGTCAGATAAACTGAGTTTATAGCACTCATTATTATGACATAAATACTTGATCTTACTGTTTTACACTAACAAATTGTATGTTACATTTTCTATAAACACTTTGTTCAACATTTGTTTTTCTTTTTTTATTTGCTCCATTAATAAATTGACTTGAATTGATTTTATACTGAAAGAGAGACTCAAGCAGTCATTTAGAATAAATATCCAAATGCTGTATTTGGTCTCTCAGGGGTCTAGCAGAGAGCATGACAGGATTAGCAACAAGAGACTGACAGGTGAAATGTGATCCAACAAAGGTTTGTCTTTCTTTTCCCAAAATATTTCACTAAAAAAATCTAAATTTATTTCCAAGATATGTTCATGTATGATTAAGATGCACATCACGTCCCAAATTATAGCAAGCTCCAGCAGAACTTCACTGGATTCCCTAATTAACTTAAGCATGCTTTAAACATGGTATATAGCCCCCAAATACCCTTGAGGACACTAATACCCAGTGGCAGCTCATGTCCCTCTTGACTAACTACTCAGATGGGGACCTGCAGTATGTCGCTGTCAATTGCACAGGTCGAAAGCAATTATGTAAGGCTGGAGGTGAGTCCCAGTACAAGAGAAAAAGCTGGAGGGCCCGTCTACAGGGAGACAGTTAATGTAATTGCTTTTCATCTGGTGTAATTGAAGCTCATTTCCTAGCCTGGGATTCTGTCCTGTGTGAGCTATTTTTATAAACCCATGTTCTATAGCGCTGTGGTGAGTGGGACTGTCATCAGCACAAGACATACATACACACACTGGCACAAGCACACACACAGATTTGCACTCAAATAGCTCTTCTCTTGTGATTAATGTGAGTCAGTGGCCGTGGATTAAAAACTGGAGATTACAGGTGTTTTTGCATGCTGTGCTGATGGCGACAACGGGAGCAGCATGAGGGCCTGGGTCCTGTTACCATCTCTCTGAGTGAAGAGGCGCTCCTGACCCCATGACCAGCCTGTTTTAGCTCCAGATAAATCTCGAGGGGACAGCTGGGGAGGAAGGGCATCAGTAAGCACATTCCCAAATACACACATATATCCAAACCCAAGAACTAAAAACTCCGCTGCAGAGGGCCACATTCCTCACCTACCACAGTATTGGGTAAGAGATGAGGAAAGCTGTCCACCAGCTGGCTCTCATGATTCAGATTTGGTTTAATTGATATTTAAATGAACTATTTACTCAAGAAATTGCAAATCTGCAATATAACTGTCAAACTATGTATGATGTAAAGCCGGCCTTGAGCAAGGACTATGACTTTCAAACAAAACAGTCAATTCTATAATATGAATTTGTTGAGCATCTGCTTCTGATTCCCTTATTCGTTAATTAATCTAGTTACAGAAGCCTCCACAGGCCACAGATAGGGACTTCTCCTGCTGCCAAAATTTCTTGACCACAGGAATCACATGAATTTAACTGAAACCGTCTCCTCGAAATAGGAGCCAGAATTTTTTGACAACTCCGTGACCATCGGCGACAGATCCACAAACATTCAAGGCATGTGTGAGCAAGATTTCTTTGGGTTTAATCAAGGCATCGCGCATTTTCACTTCTGTAGTGTCTTACCTAAGACCCAGGTATCCACGGGAAGACACAGGTCCCAGAAGAGGTGTGGCTCAGAGGAAGAGGAATATAGATTCCCAGGTAGAATTGTGTCCCAGAGCTTGTATTATCCTGCCTGCCCTCCTCTTTGCCCCAGAGAGAGTGAAACCCTATTAGCAGGGCTGTCCCAGTGCTATGGACCTGGCATGGGTGGTGGGGGGAAGGGATGAATTGACTAGGGGGGTAAAGAGGGTGTGGTGTTGTGAGTTTGTACGTGAGGTTTGTACGATAAGTGATAATAAGAAACTGATGATGATGGTTTTTTTCCAATAACTTTTTTTCTATCAACTTTGTGTAAAAAGAAATGACAGAAAGGCCTGAAAATTTAAAGATGACACATTTTCTTCTTCAGAATAACCAGGGCTATTTTAAAATGAATAAATAGTTGACGCGAATAGTTGCATTCAAGATGAATAATGCAATACATATGTAGAATTTAGGTTCGCTTGGAAAAGTTCTGTTATAAAGGTGTCAAATATGATAGCTCAATACACAACAGTAATTTAAATAATTAGTCAAATCTAGACACAACAGCCTCATAATTACCCAAAAAATATAGGTAAAAAATAATAAAGAACAACACCAAACATTTACTCAAAGTAACTTTTACTGTTTTATTAGGTTTTATTCAAGTCGAACCATGTTACTAACCCTTCCGATTTCACAGGGGCCAAAGGTCAAAACCTAGAGTTAGTTTTACATAATAAAACAGGGAGCTGTTTAGTGAACTCTTTACAGCCTCTTTCCCCAATTAAACAAACAAAAACAGCTCTTACACCCGTGTTACTTGGACGACCATAACATTACATATATGTCACGTATCGTAGGGAGTATGCCAAATTTTTTGTTCAGATCCAGAAAGTCAGAATCGGCATGATGATTTTAGTGAACCCCAGAATCATTTGCCAACCGCAGGGGAACAGGGGCACAGATAATGTAAACATTCTGATGTTTAGGAGATTTAATGTTGACCATACATTTACCATCATATTAGTTTAGTGTGTTAGCATGCTGACATTTGATATTTAACATTAAACAAAAAGTATAGCTAAGGCAAATGGGAATGTCTTGCAAGTATTTGGTCTGGCTTAGAATTTGATGAAAAGTTATTACAAGGGGGACATGAATGTCCATCCAATAGTTGTCAAGGCATTTCACTCAAAACCACAACCTTGTGGTGATCACCAAAGTGATTAGGAATATGGATAAAAATCCCCCGTGCAGTATGTGATAAAAATCACCCTTGCAGTATGTATGGTAGTCCTGAAATTGGAAATGCCAGGTGGCCTCGACATAGATTTGTGTGCAGCTGGGTTATAAATCCATCAGTATGCCCTGTTAGAAGGCTTATTACAAAACTGGTTGGTTATGACAAATTACCTTCTAGTAATACTTTATTCAGCCAAACACATCAGTTCATATTGATTTAGAAACTCCTTTAATCCAAAATAATAACCCTAAAATAATCGATCCACGTGGGAGTGAGAATGACCTCTATTTGCCCATTGTCTGACCTGCCCGTAAACCCTGACCCTTGACCCCAAACACTCGACTATGTTGACCCAGAAATACGGTGTGAGGAAAGAGCCTCTTTGGCAGAGCAGCAGGAGGAGACAGGATGTACAAGGTAACTCTTCCTCTCCACTCTCAATCACGTTGTAAAAAAGCCATCAGAATTAGGAGTTTAGCACCGGGCCAAATAGCTGGAGATTAACAGCTCTAAAAATAGGTAAAATGGGCTGTGCGTGTGTGTGTGTGTGCGTGTGTGTGTATGGGTATGTGTGTGTGTGTGTGTGTGTGTGTGTGCGAAACTGAGTGAGAGAGGAATTAACAGAGAAGAGGAGAGAGACCGAAAGAGGGAGAATTGTAGAACTGATTTGGTAATTTGGCCAAGAGTAAAAAGAGTCACTTCAGTCATTACTTTAAGTGCAGTTACAGCTGTTATGTATTTCTAAAATCCAGTGACCTAGTTTGTAGAAAAATTAATATGCTGCACACTGCAGGGATTTGTGTGTGTTGTTCCTTCCACTAGCACAGCAGCTAACCTTACAAGTGGACCTGAACAGGACTAAAGTTAGTCCTGTCTGTCACCTGATGCCAGTCAAGGGTTATAGGTTAGATCCCTTTCTGTGGCCATGGTTGGGTTTCACAGTTCCAAGGCCATCAGGTGGTTTACATTAAACTGCTCTGAAATGTGAAGGCCAACAATCCTACAAGGACATTTTCAACTGCAATGATCAGAGATTGAATCTAAAATAGAAAGACATGTATTTAAAATGATCACTTTTCATTCAGCCAGATTATCAAATATAGGATAATTTTACTAAAATTTATAGTTAGGATCCATGAAATAGATAAAAAGACAAGACCCCC